>NW_009647595.1:195644-210018 GCF_000708025.1 Charadrius vociferus
CAGGAATGAAAAAGAGTAAAAGTGTTTTGTGACACTTGACAGATTTGAACATGAATATGGGGATCAGAGATAAAAAGGTTAAATTTTAGTGATTTTTCTAACAAGGCATTCTCTTTTACAATGAGCTGACAAGCAATAAAACAATCTCGTGGCAGTCTTGCTTCTTTAAATTATATAAAAGTGGCTTCATAAACTTCTAAATTCTCTCTCTATGACACATACCTTGGTCAGAGGTAGGATAGGATTTCTTCATTATAACATTCTTTTTCATTCTTTTCATATATCTCACTAAGCTGAAATTGCTTTCAAAATGGTTTTTAAACACTGGTAAGATCCTATTTGTTGACACAAATATTGGCCTTCTGCAGTTCTTTGTCTTATTTGTAGTAGTTGTACAGATAATGTTACAAAGCAGCAGAATTTGGCACACACCCGTTCTTAGTCTTCAGATTGATTTAAACCATTTTGAAGATTACAGTCGGTTGCACAGATGTCTACATTCACAACATATTGATGTCCATATCTTCTTTCACCGGCCTTTTTCCGTGTAATAAAACTACATATGCAGGAAAGTAGTTATAAGAGGATATAAAATTTAAGTAATGTTAAGGGCTTATTTTAGATGTTATTCCTGTAGTTATCATGATAAAATCTGCTCCCAGATTAAATGGACAAGCATATTTCCTGATAGACAAATAAATAATTGCCAAAACTCTTGGGCAAGATCAGTCCTTCCTGAAAACCATTATTTGGAATAGGATACTACAGGTTAGCTAACATAAAATTATTAAGACTAAAAAAGTTCCTTGAAACAGTCAATGAATTTCTGTCATGAAATATCTGGCAAAAGAGTCTTGTGAGGAAATTGAATGATACTTATGAGTTTAGTTTAAAGAGTATCTGGGGTGAAATTTGTATAGAACTAGGAGTCCGAAGTCAACTTAGTACCTAAGTTTCTGAAGCAGATATGAACCCAGCTGAGCATAGAGCTCTCCACAGTTAAGGTAAACCTGAACCTGCTCAAGAAAAATGGAGTCTGATCTATTGTAGCAAGACTCTCCCCTGGATTGTTTCTGAGAAGTGCTGGTTACAGGAATAGCAAACCTGCTGGTAGGAACATCAGAATGATCTTGCTATATCTTAAACTCTCCCTTGGGTTTATGTAAAATTGCAGTTTCATAGCATTTTTGAAAATATAAAAAATTAGGTTCCTTCATACCCACAAATAAATGGTGAGGATGTGGCTCCTGCCTAGCATGTTTCTGAGGAGTCAATTTGATCAATAGTGTTCATATTCCATCTCATTGTAAACTGTGTTTCGCTGTATTAATGTAATACAGGACTCTGACATGTTTTGTGCTTTTCTCACCTTAGTCCCAGTAAAAGACATCAGTTAACCTTAATCACAGAATCACATAATGGTTGAGGTTGGAAGGGACCTCTGGAAGTCATTTGCTCCAATGTCTCTTCATCAGCAGGGTTACCTGCACCAGGCTGCCCAAGATCATGCTGAGATGGCTTTTAAATATCTCAAATGACAGAGACTCCACAACTTCTGTGGGCAACTTGTACCAGTGCTCAATCACCCCCACAGTAAAAAAGTGTTTCCTGGTATTCAGATGGAATGTCCTGGTTTTTAGCTCATGTCCATTGCTTCTTGACCCATCACTGGGCTCCACTGAAAAGAGCCTGACTCTGTCTTCTTTGCACCCTCCCATCAAGTATTTATATGCATTAATGAGTTTCCCCCTTGAGTCTTCTCTTCTCCAGGCTAAACATTCTCAGCTTTCTCAGCCTATTCTTATATGACAGATGCTCCAATCCCTTAATGATCTTCATGGCCCTTCATGGCTGGACTCTTTTCAGTATATCCATGTCTTGCTTGTATTGAGGAGACCAGAACTGGACATGATGCTCCAGGTGTTGCCTCACCAGTTCTGAATGGAGGGGAAACATCACCTCCCTTGACCTGGTGGCAACACCCCTAATGCATCCCAGGATACCATTAACCTTCTTTACTACAAGGACACATTCCTGGCTCATGGTCAGCTTGGTATCCACCAGGACCCTGAGGTTTTTTTCTGCAAAGCTGCTTTCCAACTGGTCCACCTCCAGCATGTACTGGTGAGTAGGGATGTTCTGCCCCAGGAGCAGGACTTTGCACTTCCCCTTTTGACCTGGATTACTTATGCTCTACAGTGCTGTCCCTCTGGAAGATACCTGTTCTCATGTCCCTCCAACAGAAATCCAATTTTTACATTTTATTGTCAATAGACAATTGAGTTGGAAAAGCATTAATTGATGTTTTCTCTTCAGCAACTATTGCTGGAGTTTTGGGGTTGTCTGATCACCACACTAGGATTTGAAAACTGTTACATATTTTGCTTAACAGTGACATCTATTTCCCCAATGGCCTTGCTATCTCTCTGCTGAGTTGTGCTCACTGGTTTAAGAAAGTAGTAATTGGTCCAAATTATGATTTCTATTTATAAAATGAAGGAGACTTTCAGGGAGAAAATAATTTTGGGGAGTTGCTGTCGAAATAACTGATTAATGCAGTGAACTAGGACATAATCAGTCTGGGTTTAGTTCCACCCTCTATCATGGACTTCATGATACTTTATGGGCATGTAATTGCTAATTGCTCCTTACTTCCTCTAGTATAAAGATGATAAAAATTGTAATTTCTGATTTTTTCTCCCCATGTTCAATAAAAAGTGATTGGTTAAGACCCCAGAAAGGTATAGTATTTTACCCCTTTAAACTACCCTGTACTGGTTTAGATTCTCCAGTTATTCACAATTTCATCTTCTAATTCTTAACATGAAACTGCTTTGCTGCATTGACCTTCTTGAAACCAATCAATGTAGTACAGGGATGCTTAAGCTTATATTCCTCCACCAAAAATGCCTTCTGTGTGGTTAGAAGTTGCAGTGCTTGCTTAAATCCACTGAAAATTCCTCCTACAAAGAATAAGCTGTATAACTTCATGTCCTGATTCTGCCAATAATTCATTGTACAACTGTCTGGATCTGAAATTAAAAACTACTCACATATACATTCTGATAAAAATAGCTCAAACAGCAGCTACACTATTCAACATCATTAATGCAATTTTACAATTATTCAACAGACCACATCTTCCTGGAGCAACTATTATCCTACACAGAATCAATAATATACAGTAGGAAGTTTTAAATATGTATTTATGAATTATGCCAATAACTTGTGGTGTTCATAGAAGCTCAGTATAAATATATTTAAATCAGAACCTTAATGCTTTATTAAGGGAACGTGTGTTTGCATTACTTTTGCAAATGCATGTGTGACTCAATCAGTGACCTATTAATTCTTCCCTTTATTAACATTTTTACTATTGCCATTAGCAAAACTCTCTGTACGCAGCCAGTCTGAATATCATTAATATTTCTAGAACACATAGCAGGTATTTTATAATCTTAAACATTATCATGTTTGTGTAGAATAAAAATGACTGAAAAACAGCCAAAATATTAAAATAGTTAGTATCAAATACCATAACCCCCAAAAAAGTGAGTTTGTTCCTTTTTACACTATTTCCTTTTCAGAATACATCTCAAAGGAAAACCATGATCAGAGGCAAGTTGTGCCTTGCTTTTTTTTTTTTTTTTTTAATCTGATATGATTGTATTTATAGTTCCAAACAGGATATCAGGAAATACGACTTCTAAGTCAATGATTTAGGAGTTTTCTTATTCTCTGTAAAGCATAAGTGTCATCTCTCTCAAAATCTTATTCATCCTTGATGACTGCCTCATCAAAAGTATAAAATTAGGCCAGGACTTGGCCAGAAAATGGCACGAGAAAAGGTCTTAAGCATGTCTGGTAGTCTCCAAAGGAGGGATCATCTTTAAACTTTTTTTAGAATTTGTGGGAGGAGTACTTGTCAGTGAAACCTGAGCTTTTGTTTGAGTTACAACAATTTACAGGTTGTTCTAAATACACCTATTACCAAAGCCTAATACTGTGAAAACCTGTTCCTACCTGACAAACAATTCCTTTCCTATATAAATAAGCTCTATCAAATATCAAATACCTGAATTTTAGTCATGAAAAAAGAAGAAGATATATTGTGGAAAATGCTAAATGAAACACCAGAAAATCAAAGACTTCATTTTATACAAAGAGCAGGTCCTATATGGGAATATGGACTAAGCTCTCAAAGCCCTTTCTTAATATGCAGCATTTTTGCCTATCATTTTCCACATACCTCCTAAAATTAGGGTTCTAAAACAAATAAGCATAATTTGATGGCTGTAATAACGCTGCCAATCTTTGGCATCCTATGTTAGAATGCCCATAGAAAACAGACTCCTAAGTGATATCCTCTGATTTACTGTTTGGAAAAGTATTTCGTTCCCCACACAGTGTTGACTGGAAGTCTACCAGAATTAGCTTGTAGGAATGTACACCTTATTATGCAAAAGTTGTACTGAGACGGCTACCTCTCAATTTCTGACACTGTCAAAAGACTTACATACACCATATTATAGTAACTGTATAAGCACTGATAATCTATAAAACTAAGTTTTACTCCAAAGATTTTAAATTTAAGTTGAGAAGGAAGGTCTATCTAACTCACTGCTGGTGTTTTCTTTGTCTTAATTAACTTCACTGGTTACCCATGATACAAACTGTCATCACGCCTTGCACCAAATACATTTTCAAACCAGTATTTTTGTGACTTCCCAATGCTCTCTGACATGGCTTGGATAGTTATCCACCAATTACTAAAAAACTTTCCACTATTAAAAATAAAAGGTAGTTAAGCAGTTTTCCACCAAAATGAACTACTTTAGACTTCTTATTATTTAAATAATTTTCCATAATCTTAAAAGTCTTTCAGGGGATGCTCTACAACTTAAACAGTTTCTGTCATCAGAAGTCAACTAAAAGGCAATATGACATGGTCCGGCACAATGTCCTTCTCCCTAAATTGGACAGATATGGATTTGATGGGTGGACTGTTCAGTGGATTGGTAGGATGGTTGCATCCGGAGGGTAGTGGTCAATGGTTCAATGACTAGATGGAGATTGGTGACAAGGGGTCAGTATTGGGACCAGCACTGTTCGATATCTTCATCAATGACATAGACAGAGGGATTGAGTCCACCCTCAACAAGTCTGAGGATGACACCAAGCTGAGCGGTGTGGTTGACATGCCTGAGGGAGGAGATGCCATTCAGATGGACCTGGACAAGCTTGAGAAGTGGGTCCACATGAACCTCATGAGGTTCAACAAGGCCAAGTGGAAGGTCCTGCACCTGGCAACCCCTGGTATCAATACAGGCTGGGGGATGAAGGGATTGAGAGCAACCCTGCCAAGAAGGTTTTGAAGATACTGTTGGATGAGAAGCTGAACATGGGCTGGCAATGTGGGCTCACAACCCAGAAAGCTAACCACATCCTGGGCTGCATCAGAAGAAGTGTGGCCAGCAGGTCAAGGGAGGTGATTCTGCCCCTCTACTCTGCTCTGGTGAGAACCCACCTAGAGTACTGCATCCAGCTCTGGAGCCTTCAGTAAAAGAAAGACATGGACCTGTTAGAGCAAGTCCAAAGGATGACCATGAAGATGATCAGAGGGCTGGAACACCTCTCATATGAGGACAGGCTGAGAGGGTTGGGGTTGTTCAGAGTGGAGAAGACTCTGGGGAGACTTTATTGCAGCCTTTCAGTTCTTAAAAGGGGGTTTATAAGAAAGATAGGGGCATATCTTTTTAGTAGGTCCTGTTGCAATAGGACAAGGGGTGATTGTTGTAAACTAAAAGAGGGGAGATTCAAACTCGATTGAAGGAAGACATTTTTTACCATGAGGGTGGTGAGGCAAAGGAAGAGGTTGCCCAGAGAGGTGGTAGACGTCCCATCCCTGGAAGCATTCAAAATCAGGTTGGATGGGTTTCTGAGCAACTTAATCTGGTTGACAATGTCCCTGCTCATTGCAGTGGAGGTTGGACTAGATGACCTTTAAAGGTACCTTCTGACCCAAACTATAGTATGTTTCTGTGGTCTTACAAAATAATTAACTAATTGAAAATGCTGTTAGTGATGGAATAGCACAAATTGTATGTGCATTACCTTCTCCTGTAATCCTTGGCCAAGAACAGCATTGTCATGTTGTGATTTCTGGCAGAGCTATGGACAGGTTTGCTGTGCATATGTTACACATAAATGTGCACAGTAATTGTGATTATGAGAGGCATCAGACTGGCTGTGTATGTAGTGTGCATCCATTTTAAGTTTAAAGAAGTTTCCAGGATATGTTAAAGTTCTGCCTTCATGCTAAGGAGGTATGAACATTTGAAAAGCTGTGGCAGTTAAATGACCTGCAGCAGAATAATACCAGCCTGAAGAGGAACCGAATCTGTAAACGCTGTAAATCCTGGGCAAGTTTCATAGAATTCTCAAAGTCTATCCTGACAGCATTTCTGAAAAGAAGGGAAACCTGGAAGTACCATAGTTCCAGTCTAAATGGATGGTTTTATATTTGTGGAGACATACTATTGCATTTCTATAGAGGCTGTAGTGGGAAGTGATACTTCCTGAGAACTGTTATGTGTATATATTTTTTAAAAGGATGATGCTATATGGTACAGTGGAAACCGAGACTTTTCATAATAAAATATCATACTGTATTTATTAAGCCAAGAGGTAGAATTTGGGTTAACATACAAAAAAGAGGGTGAAAAAAAATAATCTTAAATCTGGTTTTGGTTTTAGATAATTTTGGGATGAGGAAGAAAATGATTGAGTTTCTTGTTTTACCATCCTTCCATGTCCGGATCACTACCAGTGTATTTGCTATTCCTGCTAAGGTGTTACTCCTGATAGAGTTGTTTCACTTTGCATAAGTAATTGACTACTAATAAGAACAAGGTCTTGACCCATAGCATCCCACATGAAAAATGAAAGCCCTAATTACTGGGAGTCAAGCTCTATTCAGGACCACCAAATATGTAATTTATAAAAAGTGAAACAGCTTCAAGTTTTGAGAATGTGAAAGCATCTTGTGTTGTGTAGCGCTCCTGTGATAGCTCATATTGCAAGACTGAAAATAGATTTGACATTAACTCCATATTTTTAAAAGGTGTTTCTTCTTGAAATCAAAGAATAACTTTTATAGTACCTTTATTATTTCAGAAGGTGTTTCAATTATATTTAAAACATTATAACGTTTGGAAAAATGACCTTGTCATTTAAATTGTAATTTGTAGGAAAAATTATGCACTTTGCACCTTGAAAATCAAATAAATGACACCCAGTAGCTCAGTTTGGTTATTTCAGTAGCCAACCTAAGAGCAGAATTGGAGATTTTTTTTCTTGTTTTTCTTGTCTTTATATCGAAGGTATGTAATTTGAAATGATTTATTTTTATTTCAACTTTTCATTAGGCAATTATATTTTTTTTTTTTTAATTGGAAACTTATTGTCATGATATATGGGGATATATTGCAATACTTTACAATGGGCAACCATCAAAATTTACATAGAAAATTAATTCATTATCTAAATGATTTCTAGTAAATGACCCCGAAAATGCTGAGATACCCCAAACATAACTTTCTGAGGGTTCAGAATAAGGATGTAACCTTGATTTTGGTTTTCTGTTAACTGAAATGAGATGGTTACTGCTTCAGAGTGCCATTTCTTTAAGGATATGAATATGAACAGTTCTGAGCAGACTCCTAACTTGCTTAAGAGGATAGATTCACCTGTCCTTTGGACTTTGTTTTGAAATTTTCACATAACCTTACTGGTAAGCGATTATCAAATTACAGGGGACAGAAAAAAAATTATAATAAAAAAAATTGCAGACCTTTACTTGACATTCAAGTTTGCAAATAGGAATAAGCTGTTAACTTGGGTCTGTACTTCTGGTCAGTGTGGAGTTATACCTTAAGCAAACAGATTGGAAATGGTTTAAGCTGTTACTGGGGAGATAATCAGAATCTGTTTCTAGAATGACTTAAAGGTATTGGAATTAAAAATGTTAGGTATCTGATTTATTCTCGGAGATCAAACCTGTTTAGCAGGTGTCTATTAAAATTGGTGATTTCTCTCTCATTTTTAGTTATCTCTTTTCAGGTCACTGACACTGAAGGTATGAAAAAAATATTTTAATTACTTTTTTCAGTATAGAGGTAAAATTTCTTTTTCCTATGACCTTTCCTTTCTCACCATATCTCTCTTCTTCACCCCTCTTGCAACGTTTCTCTTATCTTCTCTTGTTTTACTTTATAAAGACTTATATAGGCACTGAGGTGTATCATGTGTTAGTCATGCTACATGAATACCGAGTGTAAACCCATTTTTAATCAATGGGACTTTTCATTGATTACATATAGCATTTCATAAAGTTACATAATCCATTTTACCTTTCATTTTTACTTCAAAGCGTAAAATGAGTTTCTTTTATTGTTGTTCATTAAGTGCTTCGCCCAGTTTAAGGTGCTGAAATAATAACAATCTTGAAAATGCAACACTGAAAATAAACATGTAGACCTGCTTTTGTTATAATCCCATTAAATAAGAGAAATGCACACCTCTCTGTTCTTGCCCTTGATTTTGCATTATTTAGAGTACATTTTCTGGAATCCCTTTGTAGTACAGGATGCTGTTGCTAGGCTAAAAGCAAGAAAAGAAAATGGACTACAGAATCTCCCTGACAGAAAATTAAACATATGATTTTCCTGCTTGAAAGTCCTTTCTGTTCTGCCCTCTTGCACATTGTACACTGCCAGGTGAGATCTCAAATGAGTAGGTTCAATACACAGTAAACAGAAGTACGGCTTTTGTGCTTATCGCTGTTTGTCATGAAGCAGCACTGGAGCAGGCTGCTGTCAGACTATGTGCTATGATCATCAGAGCTTAAGGATTTTTGAAGTGTTTCACAGCATCACAAAATTACTTCTTTTTTTTTTCTTTTTCTCCAGAAATTTTAAAGTATCTGTGCCCTTGTCCTGTTCCTTTCTCTTTTCCTTGTGTATACTGCACACCTGCTTTTACCAGGGGTCAACTCCCTAATAATCCTAATAGCTTCATAAAAGCACAACCTATAGTATAGTCTGGGCACTTCAAATACCTCTGGCACTTCCCTGCCATAAGGTTGAGGATAAACACACTGTTCTTGCAGCCACTGAGTCTTTTCTGAAGATCTAAAGGAAAGCCTGATCAGTGAAGTGTTACAAAAGTTCAAGCTGCATTTTACAAAAGTGTGCCATAGTGTATCAAGTGTGGGGTGTTAGATCATGCAGCCTGTTGTGAGTAAAACACAGAATTAAGTCAGTTTTGGCTTACAGACAGCTGATCGTGACTGACTTCACAGTAAGCAACTCTCAGTCCTACTTGAACTTTCCAACCAAGATAGTAATAGCTTTCTAAGAGTCAAATGTCTTTGCAGCTTCCTAGCCCGTTGGTCAGGCCATTCTTGATACAGTGAAAACTTGAAGTCTTGACTGCTTTCACTAAGTTTTTTTACTGAGGCCTTTAACTTCAAAGTAAACAAGTTCTAAAGATTCAGAGAAGTTTTTACTGCTTCTCCCTCCAAGCAAGAAATTCTGTAGGATTCCCAATCACCAAAAGCATTTTTTATCAACTACTTCAAAAAGATATCCATCAAAGGGCCAAGGCTTGTGCTTAGATATCCTCAGAAGAGAGAAAAAAAGAAAATAAAACAAAACAGGACTGTATGAGCTACATTAAAAGAAAACTAAATCACTTTCACACTGATTTTACCAGAAGTTGTCCCAATAAGATTATGGGAAATTGAAAATGAATGGATTAAAGTAATCTATAACAAAATTCTTACTTTATCCTGGAGCTTTCATGATATTACTAGTGAGTATGAGCAGAGATAAGCAAGTTCTTCAAATTCACTCTGCTCTAGTTTTTATTTGAACAAGTAAAGATCATGGAAGATATTCTCTTTGAATCAACAATGATATTTCAGCACCACAATAGAACTTCCCAGAGGAAGCAGTTAGGAAGACTTCAGACAGATGTCTGGAAGGTGCCAAAAGTTTTTGAAGACACAAGAGGTTTAAAAGTTTAATGTTTGTTTTCATAAAGTTGTGTTCATGCTTTAAGGACAGATGCTTAAAAAACATTAACGACATAGGTATATAAAGTAAATAGCAATTTGTGTAAAAGGACAAAGTCAGTGTCAGACCCCTGGGTCAGAGTCCAGGGACTTCTCTGTTGTCATTCTTTAGGAGGTGCTTTGGGAATGAGTCATTCTACTTACTGGTCTAGAGTAGAAAACTGCAAGAATCTGGAAGTAAGATATGGATATTTAGATAATATAAACATCTGAAATACTGATTAAATCTTAAAAAAATCCAATGAGCACTACAGGAGATGTTTATATTATTCCCATACTTGCAATAGACACATTCTTATAGGTATTTAACAAGCTTTGCCACAGAAATTTAGGAAACTATCAGCACACTATTCAGTTCACATGAACTGAAATCTAGACAAATAGTACTCCTGTAGTTCAATTTCCTTTGCAGTTTCTTCAAATATGTTTACAGCTGCAACCCTCTCTAGGAAGTTAGAGGTCTCACCCTAGAACATTCAATCTGCAGTTGTGTTTGGTTTGTGTGGGAAGGTTTTGGTAGAAAGGCGGTTACAGGGGTGTCTTCTGTAAGAAGCTGCTAGAAGCTGCCCCTCTGTCCAACAGAGCCAATGCCACCCAGCTCCAACAGACCTGCCACTGGCCAAGGCTGAGCCTATCAGCATTGGTAGTGCCTCTGTAATAACATACTTAAGAAGGGGGAAAAAACCTGCAGCACAGCAAACAGAAGAAAGGACCGAGAGCAACAACTCTGCAGACACCAAGGTCAGTGGAGAAGGGGGATGAGGAGGTGCTCCAGATGCCACAGCAGAGATTCCCCTTCAGCCTGTGGTGAAGACCATGGTGAGGCAGGCTGTCCCCTTGCAGCCCATGGAGATTAACAGTGGAGCAGATATCAACCTGCAGCCCATGGAGGACCCCACAGTGGGGCGGGTAGACACATGAAGGAGACTGGGACCCCATGGAGACCCTGCACTGGAGCAGGCCCCTTGCAGGACCTGTGGACCCATGGAGAGAGGAGCCCACACTGGAGAAGGTCTCCTGGCAGGATGTGTGATCCCATGGGTGACCCACACTGGAGCGGTCTGTTCCTGAAGGACTGCACCTCGTGGAAGGACTCACGTTGGAGAATATCATGGACAACTGTCTCCTGTGGAAGGGCCCCCATGCTGGAGCAAGTAAAGAGTGTTAGGAGTCCTCCCCTAAGGAGCGGCAGAAACAATGTGTGAGGAACTGACCACAACCCCCATTACCCGTCCCTCTGTGCCACTCAGAGGGAGGAGGGAGAGAAGATTGGGAGTAAAGTTTAGCCCAGGAAGAAGGGACGGGGTGGGGTGGGGGTGGGGTGTTTTAAGTTTTATTTCTCATTCCCCTACTGTGTTTGATTTAATTTGATAAATTAAATTAACTTTCCCCAAGTCAAGCCTGTTTTCCCCGTGACAGTAGTTGCTGAGTGATCTTCCTGTCCTTATCTCAACCCATGAGCCTTTCATCTTGTTTTGTCTCACCCTGTCCAGCTGGGGAGGGGAGTGACAGAGTGGCTTTGGTGGGCATCTGGTATCCAGGCAGGGTCAACCCACCACAATAGGGCTGCGAGATGTGCATAGTAAAGTACAAGTAGTCTGATGTTAGAGAGCATATGATGATGCTTTTCGAGATCCTTCATTAAGGATACTATTCTGATCCTCTTAAATCGAACAATTTCTCCTAGTCTATCTATCAAACAGCTTGTATATAAAATGCTAAGTGGTTAATTTGCTTTTGGCATGTCAGAATTTAAACAGATAGAGATAAATAGTCTCAGATACAAACCATTGTGTTATTGTAAGTCTATAAATGATTCTATAACATGTATCCTTGAAGTATGATTAAATACTGTACAACAAATAAAACTCTGGTGATGCCCACAACTTTCTGGGTTGAAGATTTTGTGTTAAAAGCCCATGTTTTTAATAGCAACTGTTAATTGTGTTAACAAATTTTAAAAATGAAAAATGACATTTTCTCTATCCCTTTTTTTTTTTTTCTTTCTAAATACAAATTATTGTCAACTTGTTTGAATTATTTCCAAGTTCTAAAAAGTATCTGGACAGTTTTTTTTAGAAGTCACTTCAACCGATTTTTATGCAATTTTGGTGTTTATTTTCAAAAATATTGAAAGAGTACTGCATCCAGTTCTGGGCTTCCCAGTTCAAGAAAGACAGGGAACTGCTGGAAAGGTTCCAGCAAAGGGCTACAAAGATGATTAGGGGATTGGAACATCTCTCATATGAGGAAAGGCTTAGGGACTTGGGTCTCTTTAGTCTAGAGAAAAGAAAATTGAGGGGGGATCTTATTAACACTTACAAATACTTAAAGGGAGGATGCCAGGGGGATGGGAGCAGCCTTTTTTCAGTGGTGCCCAGTGATAGGACAAGAGGTAACGGGCACAAGCTTAAACATAGGAAGTTCCATCTTAACATGAGGAGGAACTTCGTTACTTTGAGGGTAGTGGAGCACTGGAACAGGCTGCCCAGAGAGGTGGTGGAGTCTCCCAACCTGGAGACTATCAAAAGCTGCCTGGATGCTGTCCTGTGCAACCTGTTGTAGGTGACCCTGCTCTGGCAGGAGGGTTGGACTAGATGATCTCCAGAGGTCCCTTCCAACCCTGACCATTCTGTGATTCTGTGATTCTGAGTAACCTAATAGGTAAAAATAAAGGATCAATAAGTAGAAAAATTTCATTTGTATCTATGCTTTGTTTTTCCCAGGCTACCATATTTCAGAAATTCATGCAATTATGTTGCTTCTAAAACCTCTGGTAAAAAGCTATTTTTTTCTGATCATACTTTCAGCTTTTAATCTCTGCTCTGAAAAACATGTACATTCTTATTTTGATCCTTTTCTGTGTCAGCATACTGACAGAACTTAAATGATATAAGTATATAATACTTATTTTATCAATCTTGCTTCTCCAGTGCACTGTCAGTGTATGTTAAAACATAAAACTGAAACACTAACAAATCCCACAACTAATTTCAGCAGGTTGTGGACTCAAATTTATCATTGTGTTCATACGAAGATTAGTATGAACAATGGGACATAGTTCACATTTCAAGAAATAGCTTAATTATTTAAATTCCTTTTTCTGGTGTTCTTGAATTTGCAGCCTTACTGGTCTCTTAACATTTTCCACATGAGTTTTTGAGAGAGCTAAGAAATACTCCTCTACTTTAATAATAAAGCTTCGAGTCACGCAGTTAAACCAACATACGGTGTTTACAAATAGCTCAGTGCAACAATTTTTTGCAAAAGCCCTCTGTTTATAATTTTGCTAAAGAAATACAAAATATATAGAGACTTTGTCTCCTCTGATTCAACTTTAAGTATGAATGTGATACTCTATGCATGCCTGAAATATTAAAATAAGTATAATATATTCCTAGAAGTATCCTAATACATGCATACAGCACCTCAGCATTTTTCAATGAAAATTTACCCAGTCTATTTTCTATTTATTTTATGTTGATTTTATGCTAACGAGTCACAAATTTTAATGAAAATTACTGTTTAAGAATAGTTCAATGATAACGATACTGTGTAGTTTCTTATTGTTGCACACAATGGTCCAGTTAATCTTGAAATTGCACATGAAGTCTTTTTCATGCCACTAAAACAAAGCCTATGAATTTATATATTCTTCCAATCTGTAGGCTGCAAAAGCTTTTTAAGTATGGTCTTCAATAAATACAAGCTGACCTCAGAAAGATCTAGATTACAATCAATAAAAATATTTTATTTATTTAAAGGAATGGCAATAATCTTTGCAGTTAAATGCTGAAATGAACTTAGGTGGTAAGACAGGTGGCTTGCAGAAACTAAAATGTGATTTGCAGGGAGAATATTAGAAAGGCCAAAGCCCAAATAGAACTTAATCTGGCTACTGCTGTAAAAGACAATAAAAAATGTTTCTATAAATACATTAGCAACAAAAGAGGGTCTAAGGACAGTCTCCATCCTTTATTGGATGCAGAGGGGAAACATAGTGGCAATGAATGAGGAAAAGGCTGAAGGACTTAATGCCTTCTTTGCCTTAGTCTTTAATAGTAAGATAAGTTTTTGTTGGGGTACCCAGCCCCCTGAACCGGGGTTTAAGAAAGGGATGGGGAGCAGAATGAAGACCCCAAAATCCAAGGAGAACTAGT
Source organism: Charadrius vociferus (assembly GCF_000708025.1). NCBI lineage: Eukaryota > Metazoa > Chordata > Aves > Charadriiformes > Charadriidae > Charadrius > Charadrius vociferus. Next base: position 209,940 of record NW_009647595.1, read on the forward strand.
TAGCAAACTGCTATACCACTTAAACACACACAAGTCTATGGGATCCACCCAAGGGTACTGAGGGAGCTGGCGGAAGTGC
>NW_009647595.1:210098-233854 GCF_000708025.1 Charadrius vociferus
ACTCACCTACAAGAAGGGGTGGAAGGAAGGTCCAGGGAACTACAGGCCTGTCAGTCTGACCTTGGTGCCGAGGAAGGTTATGGACCAGATGATCTTGAGTGCCGTCACATGGTATATACAGGACAACCAAGCGATCAGGCCCAGCCAGCATGGGTTTATGAAAGGTAGGTCCTGCTTGACTAACCCGATCTCCTTCTATGATAAGGTGACCCACTTAGTGGACAAGGGAAAGGCTGTGGATATTGTTTAACTGGACTTTACTAAAGCTTTTGACACCATCTCCCGCAGCATTCTCGTGGAGAAACTGGCTGTTCATGACTTGGATGGATATACTCTTCACCGGGTAAAAAAAAACTGGCTGGAAAGCCAGGCCCAAAGAGTTGTGGTGAATGGAGTTAAATCCAGTTGGGGGCTGGTCACAGGTGGTGTTTCCCAGGGTTCAGTATTGCGGCTGGTTCTGTTTAACCTTTTTATCAATGATCTGGATGAGGGAATTGAGTACACGCTCAGTAAGTTTGCAGACGACACCAAGTTGGTCAGGAGTGTTGATCTGCTTGAGGATAGGATGGCACTACAGAAGGATCTGGAGAGGCTGGCTCAATGGGGTAAGGCCAATGGTATGAGGTTCCACAAGGCCGAGTGCCGGGTCCTGCACATGGGTCACAACTCCGTGCAATGCTATGGGCTTGGGGAGGAGTGACTGGAAAGCTGCCTGGCAGAAAAGGACCTGGGGGTGTTGGTAGACAGCTGGCTCAATATGAGCCAGCAGTGTGCCCAGGTGACCAAGAAGGTCAAGAGCATCCTGGCCTGTATCAGGAATAGTGTGGCCAGCAAGACTAGGGAAGTTATTGTCCCCCTTGGCACTGGTGAGGCCCCACCTGGAGTACTGTGTTCAGTTTTGGACCCCTCACTACAGGAGAGATGTTGAGGTGCTGGAGCATGTCCAAAGAAGAGAAGCAAAGCTGGTGAGGTGTCTAGAGCACAAATCTTATAAGGAGCAGCTGAGGGAACTGGGGTTGTTTAGCCTGGAGAAGAGGAAGCTGAGGGGAGACCTCATCGCTCTCTATGACTACCTAAAAGGAGGTTGTAGCGACGTAGGAGTTGTTCTTTTCTCCCAAGTGAAAAGTAATAGGACAAGAGAAAACAGCCTTAAATTGTGCCCGGGTAGTTTTATGTTGGATGTTAGGAAAATATTCTTCACTGAAAGGGTTATCCAGCATTGGAACAGGCTGCCCAGGGAAGTGGTTGAATCATCATCCCTGGAGGTATTTAAAAGACAGGTAGACATGGTGCTTAGGGACATGGTTTAGTGGTGGACTTGGCAGTGTTAGGTTTATGGTTGGACTCGACGATCTTAAGGGTCTTTTCCAACTTAAATTATTCGATGATTCGGTGATTTCAGCTCCAGATCTAAACAAGGTTGGTACAGAATCTGCCAGAACCACAAGGAGCTCAAATTCTTTCCCTTTTTAATTTTTTTTTTTATTCATTTCTGTTTCCCATACAATCTAATGTACAGCTTTTGTTTCAATATGCTGTTGTATTAACATTTTGCATTTTGCCTTTACACATAAGATAAACTTTCTTTATATATATATATGGTTGTTTTTGTTTTGGTTTTTTGTTTGTTTTTTTTTTTTCTGGTAGTGTAGCCTGCAGAGCTAAGAACCTGTTTTAAGCCTCATAGTACAATAGCTATTCTTCTGAAGAACTCCTGGTCTTCAGCTGTCAGTCTTCCCCTTCTATCTTTAGGCTTTGCTCATTTTGTACCAAATCCTAAATATTTGCATAAGTTTTTACTATATGTAAAAAGATACAATTTTTACATATATTTTTATGATTTTCATTTGATATCTGCATTTTACTGTGAGTTTGTATATTGATTGTTACCAAACTAATGTCTGTCACCTATTTAATATCTGAAAATTGTCATTTTTGTCTTGGCTCCCTCTCTTTATTGTAACTACAAAAACTATGCTGCTCTTTCCTATGCTTGTATTTTCATGTTGATTTTTTTTCTACTATTATTCTTGATACAAAAGAGGCAGCATATCACGAGGAAGCACAGGGCTGATCTGCACTGAACTGGGCAAAAAAATCTACACGTGAATTTTTCACAGTGTAGTGTTATCTTCCCAAAGATAACAGCATCCAAGATGCCTAAAATGTCTTTTAGCTTTGTAAAAAGATGTGTGACTCATTGTCAGAATCTGCAATTTTAAGGAAAGCATATCAATAAAAGGCATGTTTTCCTTTTTGAATGAACTTGAATTTAGTATTATTTAAATCCAAACCAAGTAAGTTCATTTTAATTAGAAAAATACATGAAATAAATTATGATGAGTGACATTTTAATGCTTAGAGAGTGAAAAGGCGTAAAAAGTCTACACGAAATTTTTTTTTTCACTTAGATAAATAGTAATAATTTAGTCACTTTTCCTCATTTAGTTCAATTTCTCACATTATGAGAAATGCATCATCACATAAAACTCAATCCCTATAATAAGTTATCTGAATCCATTTCAAGTCAAATAAGGAAAAGTTTCAAGTGAGCCTTCTTCGTACAAATGCTATTATTTTTCAAAGATTGGCATAGCATAGGAAAAGAGCCAAGAGCATGCAAGAACAGCCTTCTGAGTTTGAAGTAAAATTTCATTTACGCAAAAGAGAATCAAACTGAAAATTGACACTTTTTTCAGAATCCAGAGAAAAGCAATTCCCCAAACATTGATCTATGTGTGACATTTTGATGGCTAATTGCCCAGGGAACTTACCACTTCTCAGATTTCCCCTGGGAACATTTAGGCACCTAAGAGCCAAAAGACCATCAAGTCTAAACAGACAAAGTAATTTCTGCCATGCTACATTAGGGGTAGTTGCCTCCCCCAGTAGCCTCAATCCAGCACCCTCCTGCCCAACTCCTGGAGCCCAGCCTGGTGCCCAGGGTCCAAGGCTGAGGGATGCAGCTGCCACTTTCCCCTTTGCAGGGTCAACCAGTAGCAAAGCTGAACTTGGGTCCCAGAGACACACGCACAGGACAGTTACATGGCTGGTCACACAGACTGCCACAAAGAAGGTGCTGCCTTCAACAGTACCTACGTACAGGACTCGCATAAAACAAGCACAGGCGGCCAAATCCCCTCCTCCTTTTGGGCTGGCAGAGGCAGAAGGTCACCAGTGCAGGCACACAGACAACTCTCCAACACCACTGCCCGGATGCCAGGCCCTCATGCTTGCCCCATGGGCCTCCCACTCCCTGCTTGGTCCAACATAGTGCTTGCTAGCGAAAAGACACATGCACTCAGACACATGGTGAGATTACACAGAAAGACACCTAAGAAAAGAATTAATAAGAAGACAGGACAGGCTGCAGTGATCAGGTGCAGGGCTTGGTCAGACAGGCATAACGACCATCCACATTTTCCTGTTAATCTGTCAGGTTTGTGACTGTATATTTTGTTTCTTGCTTCACTCTTTTCTTTAGTATCCCCCTTGGCAAGGCCCCCAGTCTGATCACCTTACTGAAATAAACATTCTGACGTTCCACGTAGCTTTATCAGTCAGTGTGACTGACCAGGTTTGGTTCTTGTTCTTGCCTCTCTTACAGTTTGTCAGTCAGGTTTGTGTCTCTGTATGTTCTTGTTTATGCTTTCCTTCTTTTCTCCTTATCCTCTTTTTCAATTGAGAAAATCGTTGACCAGATACCATTAAAGGACAGCAGATGCTCTCTCCTTCCATACACCCTTGCAGTTTCCAATGGACACATAGCAATCACAGAGCAATCAGATATAGTGTAACATCACTATTTTTTTCTGACATGGATGTATTCAGTGAGAAAGGTGAAACAACTGCACATTTGAGATGCCTAACAAGAAGATTTGGAACAAATTAGGCTCAGCATAATCAAGTGTGAGGCATTTGTGGATGCCCAAAGCAATTTCTAGAAACACAATGTTAGAAATGTAGATAACTACACATTTCTGATATCCAGGGTTTGAAAGAAGCTAAGCAATGATTAAAAAATCTATATTTTGGGTTTCAAAACAGTAAAAAGCTTAATTCCTACTGTGGAACTACTTGACAGTGTTTTCCTTTGGAAAGTGTATAAGAATGTGAGAATAAGTTTGACACATAGATTATGCATTATTTATGAAGTATGTACAAGATAAATTTCCAGATAAGAGACTTTGTGAATGAAAATGTTAATGTTTTCCATGACAGTCCTATTCATGTCTGCTTCTGTTTGGTAATTCTGTTAATGGATCTCCTGCTATAATCGGTGAAGGCATAAATGTTTCAATTATTTATCCCTAATCAGAACTTTGAAACGAATTGAGACTTGTTCTTTACCTTCAGATTTTCCATCCCAGACTATATATTTCTGTTACCTGGTTGACAATCATTCATATGTGAGCTTCGATGCAAAGACATATGGCTTCATACTTATAAGACTGAAAGTGTGCCTTTCAGCACTTGATAACATCAGAAGTGAAAAGTACTCAAGTTGCACCCAAGGAGAGGTGATAGAGGAGAAAAACAACAGGTATTCAGCAGAGCACTCACTTTGTGTACGGAATAAGCTAAACAAGAAATAAAGGTATTGGGACTTACATTCTTTACATGAGAAAATATTTCCATTTCTGAAAGTTAAACATTGTCATAATGCTAAACATTCCCATTTTCTAAATGCATCAACGGTTGGTGGCATATGAGTATATGAGTTTGTCTGTAATACTGTTTAGTAGAAGCTGTAACTCTAACCAATTGAATTAAACCAAGAAGTTCTGAGCATCATCTTTTCTTTGAAAACAACATTTCTGCAGTCCTTTCTCTCAGATGCCCTAAATATATTTCAGTATAACTCTGGATAAGCAGGTAATATCTGTCAGAGCAAGAAAAGAAAATTTCAGTAGTGACAGATTTTGTAAAGGTTAAAAATCATTGAAAAGCAGATTTTGTAAAGGTTAAAAATCTTTGAAAAGCAGATTTTGGAAATGCATTTTATGCATGCAGTGGAATGCTGTGTGGCTCCAAAATGAGTGGGAATAAAACATCATTTATTTCTTCATGTGTGATTAGTCTAATTAAGCTGCTAAAAAAGATGTTCAATTAAGGATTCAACTCTAAAATGGTACATGTTTTCAACCCAAGATATTAGTAAGCATACAGTAACTAACTAATTAATGAGTTTACTTTATGTTTCCAAAACCTGCACTGGGCACTAAAAATAACTGAGGAGTATGCAGATGAAGAAGTGAGGCAATCACAGAAAGCCCAGTAAAAGAATAAAATGTTGGTAATATTCACTCATTTACTTACAAAATGGTTTTGTATCCTCAGAGCTTATGGTAGTACATTTTCAGTGAAGCTTAGCTGAAGTCTGTGTTTACTCAAGTAATTAATCATTCATGTTTCAGAAGGGGAAAAATGTGTTGTAGCATCAGAGAACTTGAGAAACAAAAATATTTATATTAATACTAGTAACATTGACACTCACTGACTTCTGAATTAAACTTCTTTTTTTTTTTTCATGGTATCTCCTATTTTTAGGGCACTACCAGAAATACACATTGAATAAATAAATACCTGTAATTTCTTTCTGTCAAAATTATTTTTGTTCAGTATTTACATGGGACTTAACACTGGCATAACCAAGACATACCTCATGAGCTACATGGAGTTTGCTTAAATATAGGTGCTGTTCTGGGGGCTATATCATGTGAATAAGCTGGCTCAGGGGCTGCTGGAGGAGTCAAATTCATGGCTGTTGAAAAAGTGACAAAACAAGAAATACAGAGATCAGCATTGCTGTGTTTCCACACTCAATCAGCCTATCCAAATTACATAAGGAAGAAACTGAGTTTTTGTCTCTATTTGTGAGCTGTATTTACAGTTCACCTTCTTTTTAGGTGTGTGATACTCATTTGAGACACTTGCTGTATCCTATATCCCCTAATGATAGGTCATATAGAAGACCTCTTTATGTTAATCTTCATAGTGTCATAGAATCATAGGATGGTTTGGGATGGAAGGGACTGTAAAGATCATCTAGTTCCAAACACCCTGCCCTGGGCAGGGACACCTACCACTAGACCAGGTTACTCAAAGCCCCATCCAGCCTGTCCTTGAACACTTCCAGGGATGGGGCATCCACAGCTTTTCTGGAAAACCTGTTCCTGTGCCTCACCACTCTGACAGTAAAGAATTTCTTCCTAATATCTAGTCTAAACCCACCCTCTTTCACTTTAAAACCATTACCCCTCATTCTATCACTACACTCTCTGATAAAGAGTCCCCCCCCATCTTTCCTGTAGGCCCCCTTTAAGTACTGGAAAGTCTCTATGAGGACTCCTGGGAGCCTTCTCCTCTGAAGGCTGAACAACCCCAACTTTCTCAGCCTGTCTTCATAGGAGAGGTGCTACAGTCCTCTGATCATCTTTGTGACCCTCCTCTGGACCTGCTCCAACAGGTCCATGTCCTTCTTATGTTGGGGGCTCTAGAACTGGATGCAGGGAGGTCTTCCCAGAGTAGAGGGGCAGAATCACCTCCCTTGACCAGCTATGCTACTTTTGATGCAGCCCGGGATGCGGTTGACTTTCTGGGCTGAGAGCGCACATTGCTGGTTCATGTCTAGCTTCTCATCCACCAATAACCCCAAGTCCTTCTCCTCAGGGCTGCTCTCAACCAATTTTCCGCCCACCCTGTGTTTGTGCATGGGATTGCCCAGGCCCATGTGCAGGACCTTGCACTTGGCCATGTTGAACTCCATGAAGTTGCCACAGTCCCACCTCTCAAGCTTGTCCAGGTCCCTCTGGATGGCATCCTGTCTCTCCAGCATGTTGATTACTCCACACATCTTGGTGTCATCGTCAAACTTGATGAGGGTGCACTCAGTCCCAGCAAAGGGAGACAAAGGTGTTAAACAGCACTGGTCCCAATACTGATCCCTGAGGAACGCCACTCATCACTGTTCGCCATCGAGCCATTGACCACAACCCTTTGAGTGCAACCATCCAACCAATTCCTTATCTACAGAGTGATGCATCCATCAAATCCACGTCTCTCCCATTTAGAGACAAAGATGTCATGCAGGACAGTGTCAAACACTTTGCACAAGTCCAGGTAGATAACATCAATTGCTCTTCCCTTATCCACCAACACTGTAATCCTGTCATAGAAGTCCACCAAATTTGTCAGACACAATTTGCCTTTAGTGAAGTTGCGTTGACTGTCACCAGTCACCTCCTTATTTCCGATGTACCTTAGCATAATTTCCAGGAGGATCTGCTCCATGATCTTGTCAGGCACAGAGGTAAGACTGACTGGTCTGTAGTTCCCTGGGTCTTCCAAACAGGACTAAATCTTACAGTCCAGGAGGCTGCCACCCTGGAATCGTGCATGGCTGGGAGTCTTGATAAAAAATAATTTTAAAGCAACTATAAAAACAATGACAACAATGTTTGGTATGGTTAAAAGCTTGGTATGGCTTTATTCAAGTCTTCTGATGGCAAAGAAAAGGCTTTTTTTCTTCTGTTGACTTTTGCTAGGAAAACGTTGACCTGAAATGTATGATTTTTATTATTAGTCCTGCTTAATTTTTGTATTTTACATAGTATGAAAGCTGATAACTAGAGAACTAATGAAACTACAGTGCCTCTGTAGCAGAAATTTGAGCAGCTGAGAGTCATTTGCTCAGACAACTTTTTTTCACTATATTTTTAAACATTTTTTTTTTCTGCTCCCTTGATTATCTGTGAAAATTTATCATTCCAGACAAAGCAGAAGTTAAAACTAGAAAATATCATCCTGTAATGAGCAACAGAAATGATAGACCCCTCTTTAAAAATAAGAAAGAAAGGAAGAAGGCAGATGAAGTAATTTGTGTAAAATTATCACCAGGTTGCCCTTAAACACATATGCTGCTGTAAAATATTTAAAATAATAATGCTTGCTACACTTGTGATAATTGCTGGCTGCAGCCACCGCTAGTCAGGAAAATTATACTGTATTTATAAAAGGATGTTACCACAGTGTCAAAATTCCACAGGAAACATGTCAGTAGGATTAGTTTTTGTTGTTACTTAGAGGAAAACAGTACAAAATTTGGAAGTTTTGTCAAAGAAGTAAAAAAGTATCTCTTGGAAATGCTGTTGGGTACAAGAGCACATGTGACCTCTTTTTTAATATCACATTACTGAAAAAGTTTTTTTTAATGCTTGCAGTTTGGGGAAAATAATAAGAGGAATTGCCATTGTTCATTGTTATTTCCAGAAAAAAGAATGTTTTTACTATTTCTGTGTGGCTAAGCTTGCAAGACACTTCTATATGCACCATTTAATTCTTCATAATGGACATGTGTTCCCTTGATAATCTCTTCATGACATCACAACTTCATATGACACCTTCCTTGAACCCGAAGAAGTAGAGCTCTGAAGAGTTTCATGTGGCGCAGGTGCCATGAGTTGAATACAGTTGCTATGGAGTCTCTAAAATGCCATACAGAACACTTCCTGCAATAATTCAATCACCCTCTGACTTTTGAATCAAAAAGAAAAACATATATAATCTTCCACAGCAACCAGATAATGGATGCTGGTGTGAATACACAGCTGTTGTTTTCTGTTGATTTAAGTATTTCAGCAAACACTTCAACTTGTGAAAGCTTTGCAGAAAAAAATATTGATTTACTTCTTTGCTGTATAAATTTAGATAAATTATTTTAACTAGCTGCTGTGACAAATTTTTAAAAATTAGATAAATTAATAGTTTTATGAAACTTGCAGTCTCTAATCTTTTAATCAGAACTATACCTGAAATCCCTATTGAGTAATAGTTTTCAAAAGTTCTTTATTTGCTTCTCAGTAAGAACATTAATTAGTTGTTAGATTCCCAAAAAAGTATTTCTGGCAGTATCTCAATATTACAAGGAATGTTAATTATGTTCATTTTCACTTACATGAACACTCGCCTAAGACTGGAAGACATTGTTCTGGATAGCTACAGAACATCTTTATACTACATCAAGATGCTGTGAGCATCTTTGATATCAGTTCAGAAATCTTTACACAAAAAATTGAAGTGAGGGGAGAAAGGAGAGCTGTTTCATTAAGCAGGACCTTTTCTAAATCTAAATTTTGTGCAAAACAATGAAGAAAAAAACTAGCATCTCAGCAAAATCATAATTTGATTATTTTTTGCATGATCCTGTATTAATTTCAAAAAAATATACAGTGTTTTACACAACATTGTGATTTGAATAACATGATAAAATAATTTGGTTCGTTTCTTCAAACCTGAGGGCAATTTGGCCCAAGCTATAATACATCTTTATTATAGAAGAAAATACAACCAAAAAAAGCCCCACAGGGTGGAATTATGCGCGTCAAAGGAACATGAAAATGTTGATTAGCCACTTTGTGAACTTAAATGACTAAAGCAATAGGTATATATTGCAGTGATAAACTCTAAAGAAAAAGGATGGATGGCCTGAATTATTTTCACTGTAAGAATAAATCTCTAATAGGCAGCGTCAATGAAATACAGAAGATCAGATTGATAAATCTCATACAAAGAGGACGACATTTTTCAAACATGAATGCTGAGGTAGAAGTGAAGCCCAGTTATTGATTTTTAAAGGAGAGGACATCAATGCTGTGGTAATTCCATAAGGCAGTTTATTCTGTGGTCTGAGATGAGATACAGCCTGACCTTGATTAGGTCTTTTTTTTTCTAAAGCCTGTCTCAGACTCGGTTAGCAATCCAGTCCATCCATTTTTCAGATCTCCCTTATACCTACATCCATTAGTTATTTGCTCACTTGGAAATGTTGGACTAGATGATCCTTGAGGTCCTTTCCAACCTAGTATTCTATGATTCTGTGAACTAAAGAGGTGACTAGGTCCAACTGTGTCTTGTATATACGAGACATTCAGCTGGGCATATATACTGGGCATTCAGGTATAAAGTTTAGCAGAGGTTTCTCATCCCAGCTCTCACGAATGCATATGAATTCTACTTAGCCTTTGACTCGAAAAACAAAGAAACATTCTGTTTAGAGAACTTTAGATCTAGTCTCTAACTGAAAACAGATTATTTAACAATTAGGCTAAACTTTGTTTCTCAAAATCTTCTGTCTTGTTTTGAAAGGACGAAAGAATTGCTGTCCAAGAATACCTGCTGGTTATGATATTTTAGTGGGATGAAGGTTGAATCCTGTTAAGATGAATAGAACTTAAGACTCAGATTGTCATCACCCATGGCTGAATGTGCACAGCACCACAGCAGTCTTTTGCAGCATGGTCTTCACAGTCTAAACAGAAGAGAGCTTGCTGACTGGATTTGGAGTCACTGGTGATGTGAAGATATCTAACAGATCTTATCCTTATAGTTTTACCTAACTTTAAAAGACTAGACAAGCCTCTGGAGGTTTTGATTATGAAAGAAGCTTAGGAAGTTAAATCCAGATAGATGGATTTCACAGTCCCCAAAACAGAAGCCTCATTTTACTGACATTGTATTTAGCCAAGTTTGAGTCCATTCTAAGCCTGCATATTAATGTGTGTATGGCAGTATGAGTTGTTTAATCTTTGAGATGGAATTACCTGAACACTTCTGGATGTTATTGTGACAGGTGCCATAGAAAAAGCACAGATGTCTCAAGTTTTTATCAATACAGCAGACATCTACCCATATCCCACAGTTTCGTTAACCTGAGACTGAAGAATAGACTTGTTGGATCATATTTCCCTGTTCTTGGACGTTACACCATGCAGTCTAAAAAGCTACTGTTGAGTTAATGCACCGATATATAAAACAGAAGTAAACTATGCTTTAAAAGAATAGATAAATATCTCACAGGATTTATAATAGCAAAAATAATATATTTATTCCTGGCTTAATTGACAACTTCAGAGTTACTTTTCACAAAAAGATCTTTGAAGCTTGTAAATTGCTGTGTCTTTGTGCACAGCAGTGGAAATGGCTTTGGAACAGTTTGTGGCTGTTTTCAGTTTCCAGGCAAGGAGGGTTTGATCTTATAAGATGTATCTGATTAAAGCTATTAATTAGTAATAGCGTGTATTTTGGATGTGGATTTTCATTCTGGGGAATCTGTTCCAACTTGCTAGCATGAGGTAAGTCAATAACGAATGTATAACAAGTGCCCACACTAACCACTGTTAAGTGTGCATATTCTTCAATGTAAGTTCTGCTCAGAACATGTAACTTCATACATTATCAAGAATCATACTAAACACGGTCTACAGACAAGCTCGTTTACATCCTTCTTTTTTTACTCTTGACTGACTACTTGTTCAAGACTAAATGAATAAGAATAGCATAACTCCTTGTATTGGCCATAAAGTATCAAAATTTACTTAACCTCACTGAGCTCACAAATAGCCGCACTTTATCTCTTCGCGAGGGTGCAGTAACCTAGTACCTCAAGGCACAAGGATCTGAATGAACAATGCCCTTGAAAGAGAAGGGTTAACAAAGCATTGCGGTGTGATTGAATGTCTGTAATGAATTCCTTTGTTTTTAATAAAATAAATCAGGCATATACTTTACTTTATATCCATTATGATTCATAAACCTTTGATTATTACAGAAACTCTGAGCATAGCTTTGGCTCATGTAGCCTAGCAGATGACATGATTCTAATAACAAATCTGTATTTTATTTCAAAATGCAGACTGTTTCCTGCACTGTTTTCAACTAGTTCTAGTGTATGAACTTAAATCAGAAATTCTCTGGGGTGGGAAAAATGTTTTTATTGTTAATTCGTGTACTGCTTAGGATGGTCAGGTCTGACATAACTGTTTGAGGCCGTAAGAAGTAGCACATTACAAAACAAGGAAGGATAGGTTTTTAAAACTCTGAAATGTACATTTGTTGTCATGGAATCTGCAGGACACTTTGAGAATTATGGTGGTTGCAAATTCTGTTGCAAACTTTGTGCAAACACAGGCTTTTCATTAATCACAACATAAGCAAATCCTAATGTGCTTCTGCTTCTGCCATCCATGTAAAACACCCAACTAAGCAACAGATATTCCTTCAGTTATAACAAATCTTATCATGCTGATCTATGGTGATCTATGGTTTTTACTACACATATTTGTACTCATTAACCTTAGTAAAGATATGTTGATATACTTTATCCCAAATGACATTATCATTTGTGGTTCTCTGCTAACATGGAAATTCAGTGAGTGCTTATCTTAAGAAATACTGACATTCATAGATTCATTGAGCTACTTTGAGATACCACTAAATTGTCAACTAATTCAGCTAATGGGGTTTCCAAGATCTATGAAGATAGGGTTTATGCCCTCAGTAATGTAATTTATATGAAAATTAGAGTACTCCAAGGGAAATGATTTAACCTTTCAAGATCATATCAAGATATCCAGCTTCTGAAATGCATTTAATCATAGCAAAGCTTACCATGAATAACATATTTTTATTTCTGTTTAAGCCAAAGAAGCTGAAATCAAATGGTGCTCTGCAATTACAGGGATTCCAGTGCTACTGTAGTGTGACACTATGGGGAAATGTAACTGTTTGAAAGGGCTCATTTCAAAGAATTTGGTCTGATTAATAAACATGCAGTGTTTTATACAGCAGCATAATGTGTGTTTCTTTCTTTGAATAACTGATAGCTGGATTATGGAAATTGCCTCAAAGAAAAGGAAGTTATTACATCGTTTTCCAACTAGGCATGATCAGGCCAGATTGTTTTCCCTGAAGCAGAAACATTTCATGCAGAGCTCCTGGAGCTACTCTGTTGGAGAGGGAGAGAGGGGCTGGGGTGGATTTTTTTCCTTTCTTCCCTGCATTTCCCTGGAAATGAACTTTCTGAAGCTCTGCGCATTTTTCATATCTTTATATATGTTTGTCTGGGAATATGGCTATTGATTTTGTTTTGACAGCAGGACTACAGGGCTCAAAGTTGTTGGTAAAATTTCTTCAGATTCATCACAGCATTGGTAGAAAGACCATGCTTGCTCCTCTGCATGTGCTTTGACTTCTACACACGTTGATATGTAAGACAGTTTCTCAAAAGAATACTAGTATTAAATGAAATGTGCACCTAAAGAGGTCATTAACCATTTTTTTTCCCCATAGTTGTGAATGGCTGCTACTATAGACAGGGTAATTCTTAACACAAGATAAGCAGATTCACACTATGGGATTTGTAAGAGATGTAATCAGTTATCAGAATATTGGTATTTGTTATAATGTTTGTTATATATCATCTGCTGTTTTGTTTTTACCATCAGAAAAGCAAAAATGTAGAATTAGGAAAATCAGCTTTTTGAGGCAAAGATATTGTTCTCAGTGACTAAATTATATAACACATTATAAAACCCAACACCCTCACACACAATTAAGGAAAAGAAAATTAATTTAATATTTAAAGAGTTGAAAAACAGACTTGCAGCAAATAATGCTTTTAAGCACATACTGCAGGTGGAACCAGCACACATGATTATTTTAAACTATTTACATAATTCAGATGTAATTATGACTAAACAAATGTCTGTCTTGGATGCAAACTTCTCTGAAGCTCTAAGAGTGCTAAACCAGTATGCAGTCTGTACAATACACATTGTGAATTTTTATTGTTTTTTTAAACAACCGATCAAAATTGTAACCTGTGCTATACAGTTTGTTGATTTTTTTTTTTTCCTTGCTTCACTGCATCTTATTAAAGAAGACTAAGCTGGTGAATCAAGACACGCATGACAGAGAAGGGGGTTAGAAAACTGTTATTGGAAGTACCAACATTATTTTTTTCCGAAACCAATTTCTGCTATTTGTTTCAGCAGCTGCAGCCCGAAATCCAGCTTGCTTACAAAGCAGCTGTGTGTGAAAGTGAACAGACCACCCACATGATGAACAATAAGGGGCAAAATTCTGCACTCTGTTATTGTTCATTATCCTCATTGGCTAACAGCTGAATTTGACATATTTAAACTACAGTATTTTTTTTTAATGGTTTATTCTATCTTTTCTCAGCTTCCTTTCTCTTTCCCAGAGCTTTTCCTAAGACAGACAAGCATTTTCTGTGTGAATGGGGAAAATTCTTTCAACAGAAGGAACAGGAGATGCTTTCAGCCTGCTTGAAACCACAGGCTTCTGGAACAATGAAAGGATTACCTGCTAACACGGATCAGAAGTGGTAAGAAGGTCACACTGAATAATCATAGCAGTCCTTCATGATCTTTAAAAAATCAGCAAAAAATTGGCCTCAATAAACCACCAGTAACTGCTAGAGTCTGAGAATTTTATCAAATTGTCAATGAAAACAAAGTTGGCTTCCAACTCTTATTGCTGAGAACTTTCAACCTAATATTCTGTCCTCTGTGTCCTCTGCTTTCTAATCATTTTGGTAAGTAAAAGGAAAACGGGAAATACTAAGGTCAGATATGTTTCTGTCATTTGGATTTAGCTTTGCAGAAAGGCATACATAACCCAGACTGCATCTTTGATAACTCCAAGAATGTAAATACTTTGAAGAGATGCTCTTACATTTTTTAAAGTCTTAAAAATCAGACAACATAGAAGTTGAAAAACATGTCCAAGTCACTGGATCAATGGGCCGGCTACTCTGAAGCTGTTCCTGCCAGTTATGTTCTATAGGACATGCCAGTGGTGACGGCATTAAAACTAATAGGATTCAGTTTGAATTATCGTCCAGGTATATAAAACCTGATATATCAGGCTGAACTAACCTGTGTGAAGTTCTGCACTTCACTGATATACTTTTTCTTTTTTTTTTTTAACTGCAGATGCATACGGTTCATATCGTTTTCAGTCTGCGCACACAGATCAGCATCAAAACAGTATTTTCAGCAGTTTGTACTCAATTTGTTCCTTCAATTTCTTGGTGACTAAAACTCAGTAGGACCTCTGCTCACTTCAGAGCCATAGAAAATAATTGTAAGGGGACAGCAAAACATGGGCTGATCCAAAGACCACTGAAATCAGCAGGAGATTTCCATTAACTTCTAGAAGCATTTAAGGCAATCCATACCAATTTCTTTTCTGACTGCTGAGAATAAAATGATAGAAGTTTGTACATTTTTGGAATCAAAGTTCTAAAAGAGCATTAAGTGTTCTGATGAATAATGTACAACAACTACTTACACAGCTGCTAAGAAGCTCTTTCTGAGAATTATTTGTCTGTAAAATCTCTTGGAGTTTGAGAGCCTGAGCCTAGAATCTCATTATTTTCTGTGTCAGCTTTGAATTTAGATACGCAACCTATACAATTTTTGTAAGGAATGCTTAATGTACTTTAAAATAGACACTGACTAATCCACTTTTTTTTCTGATGGCTATTCCCAAACACTTGCAACATACGAGGAAAATCTGTTCATCAATAACACACAAAATTATGTATCAGTTACTTTATTCACTGTTTAGCTGTCAAGATAATTTTTAAAGGGCTGTCACACAAATTAAAACTGAATTATGCTGCAGACTGTTTGAACATGCAGTCCTAATTTACTTGATGTAGATGGGAGAAGTAGCTAGAAAGAAATGGAAAAGACTGCACAAAAAAGTAGCTGAAACTGGATCACTAGTGACTATCCCAGTTCTAAAGTGAGTTTACAGGATGAAGATCTCCTGATTTGCCTTAAAAATCTTCATCTGATTTGTGCCACTATTCAAATATCTGTTATTATTACAATGTAAAGAAATCAACAGGTCAGAAAAGAAAACCTAAAACACAAGCATTAACATGATGGAGTTCATGTTGTATAGGTCTTAAATACAGTAACTGAATATACACACCATATTCTCAAATGAAGTAGAAAATTATATGAGGTTTCTTTTTTATTATATTTTTTATTTAAAAACAAAGGTAAACCAAAAATTGTTATTTTAGATATGGCTAACCACAGCAAAGATTTGGGCGAAAAAAAGCTTAAGTGATTTACCTGTGACTATGCAACAGCTCTGTAGGGTTAGGACTTTACTAATGACTTAAACAGTACCTGGGAACATTCCTAGAACTCAATGTCTATATTATTAAATTCTTAGAATCACAGTGACACAAATGTAGACCACAACTCAGGCGTGACTGGGGAATTATCATGGCCCAGAAAATATTCCATGCAGGTAGAAAAGGTAAACACCTTGTTTTGGAGTCTGAATCTTAATATATGATTTCTGCCTGGCCCATGGCACCTGATTTCAGTGCCAGAAAACAGTCCCAGGTATGTTTAATTTAACAGACTTAGTCTGTAGTCCACCCAAAGGGGGTTTCATTGTTGGATTTAGTCATACAGTGGACCAAAATTCCAGCAGCTTAATAGGTCCTTGGGACAAAATCTTATAAGTAGTAAGGTATTTGACCCTGCATGTACATTTCAGAGATATGAATTTCATTGCTAGAATTGAGGTTAGTGTCTTTTCCTAAGGTTTCTCAATTTCTTACTACCTTTTTAGCATCAATAATATACTCTTCTTAATTGCACAGAGGAAAAAAAAATATAAGAAACCTAGGAAGGTGGATATAGTAAAGTTTTGTTGCCATAATATGTTTGATTCAGTCACCTACAGTAAAAGTATTTAGAATAAGCATATGGGAAAAGATGATGATCTCATTGCAACAAATGTTGAATGTCTGTTCGTTGTTTTTTTTTTTTTATTCCCAGACACACTCATGGTAAAGGGACCAGTTGCAGATGTGTGCATTTTAGAGCAGTTGTCCTAAGTCTTCAACTGATACTCTTGGTAAAAACTGTTAACCCTTTGGGAAAAGGCACTAGTTTAGCACTAAATAATGCAACATAAGACAATATGGAACAGTAACTTTTGACACTGTCTCTTTTTCTACGTGTTCATTTTTCATAATGTCCTTTGTATGAACATTTTCTAAAGTAAACTGCGGAAAATAGTAGCTATTAGAGTCAAGGCATTGACAAGGAAGTGAAATTACTTAAGGGAGCAGAATGCTTATATAACCTTTTAGTAACATACAAAAAACTCAAACCATGTAATTAATGTATATTAAGAGATGCTGTACAGTTTAGGCACTTTGTAAACATTGTGCTTCTCTGCTAGATACTCTCTGCCTATGCTCTTAGTTTCTATTAAATTTATATCATCATTTAAGAGGATTCTAAATATGTCCCTTTTCTCTGAAAGCATGAAATACTGCTTTCCCTGAAAGCACTACAAAATAGGGCTACTAGATATCAAGTGCTACAATAGTGCTACAAAGATATCGTTATTTCTGTCTTGTACTGATTTTTGCATTTGTGCATTACTATCTACTATTTAAAAACTATAATCTTTATAGTTCATAGCAGCTGTGTAATGCAAAGTACAGACATGATTGCTTATGACTGTTAAAATTGTGGAGAGTATCACATTGTATTCAGGCCTTTGTAGGTAAAATTTCTATAGAATTAATCTAATATTTGGGAATTAATTTTGGTTTACTAAACAGAAATGCCTAATGAGCAGTATGTTGATTATTAGAAACTCAGATTATTCAAAATAGCAATACATTTGTGGTAGGATTAATCTTATTTAACTTTATCCATATAAAATCAAGCTATAAAATCAAGTCTAAGTATTAGATCCCTCTACAGTAAGGGATAAGTTACTTTGTAAAGAGTTAGATAAACATGCACAGTGATTCATTTGACCTCCCTGAGGATTGGATGAAACTAGCACCAGCTTTTCTTTCTCAATATTATGCCTGCAAGTAATGAGCTACAATAAGCTCTATGTAACTGGAAGAGTAACATTATTCTGTTGAGTTAAGAAAGGAAAGTTACTGATGTTCACAGAGTAAATTGGAAGGAAAGGGTCTTGTATGGTACCTCTATTTATTTCCAAACATGACACATACAATATATGCATTCATGCTTACATATGTTGATACGTGCATTGAACAAAATATGCTATGAAAAAGCTCTGAATATCTAAAACTTGATGGTAGCAATATTGTGACAATAATTAATACTAATCAATATGTTCTTGGCACAATGTCAGGCACTATGAAGACATATACAATGTGTTAGTTGTTTCATTATTCAAAAGTGCAAAACTGCATACTTTTTTTTCCTAATTTGCATTTAATTCATCATCTGTATGACAAAAGAGAACAATATCAGCTTCATACAAATAACTGTAGACATTATTTGTCTTCAGCACTGCTCTGTTTTACAAAAGGTTGTCATAGGTCATGTATTATCGTTAGCTTTATAATGGCAAGTTTCTATTTATGTCTCTTCCTGCACTTGCCAAACCTCTGTCCTCTGTTAAGATATGGGAATTTTATATGAACAATTACTGCTGCTTTATAACTATAGTTGACTTGAAGAAAGCATTTGACACCTTAAACTGAAACATTATGTTTTCTTCTTCCGCTAATGCAGAGTTACTCAGAAGTAGTAATGGTTGTCAGAGTCTTTTACAATACTTCTAAAAGCACTGTGTGCACTGATGGATAACAGTCTAGATAATTCAGCCTGACTAGTGGAGTGTTGCAAGAAAATATCCTTACCCAATTTCTTTTCATCTTTGTCATGCACACCATGTCAGAGAAAACAGTGGGAACCATTTTAGATTCATTATTCAGGCCAAACAAATCCCACAAGCACCAACAACCATAGTTTGCTGAGTTTACTGTTCTTCTAGAGGACAGCTTTAACTGTTCACAGCACTTTCAAATATTTAATAGAAATACAATGAAGGTGAGGCATTAGGCCAGTGTACTTTGGACTGAATTGTCGGAATAAATGGCTTTTATATCCCATAGTTCCATTTGAACAACGAATGGTTTGTGACTATTCTACTCTTTCTGTTCTCACTCAGTAGAATGTTACTAAGTTATCCTTCTTCAGTCTTTTTGAAAAATACAGTGTGTATCATTCTGAACAGGATGTCTTCATGTTTACTGATATGAAAAAACATCCTGGGAAGTATTGGAGTCAAAGCAAATTTCCAGTCTATATTTGCTTGTATTGAAAGGAAGCGTAACACCTTGTCCATCACTTTGTGTCGATGGAGATATATTTTGCTGAAACAGTTTGCATATCACATACCCAATACTCAGAAGAGGTACTGCTGTCTCATGACTACAATAATAGTTGTTACTAACAATATCTATTATGCACTGTAATTTTCTAAAAAGAAAGTAAATTTTTAACCCTCTTTTTTCAGTGTATGTTAAATTAGCACACATAGAGACACATACATGTCTGTTACATTTTAAAACTTTCTCTTTTCAAAGACCAAGTTATGTTCTTCTTTTTCTTTTTTCTTTCTTTATTTTTCTTTTACAGAATCCTCACTGGAGTTCCTGTCTTTGTGGTTAAATGCGTACAGGTTCACTTATAAAATCCATCTTTAGGAAATACAATGTAACATATATCTCCATCTTCACTATTCATATATCTAAAGGCCACTAAACACAAAATATTTTCACTGAGGAGAAAAAACACTTGCTTATTCTAGAAATGAATGAAACATCATCTGTGTGAAAATTGTTTTCTTGCTTCTTTTGCCAATTGATTCTAAACTCAGAAGTCAAATTCCATCAGTTCTGCCTTACATGTGAAATATACAGATGGAGTAGCAACGTTAATCTCTGACTCAAGATTATGATGTTGGTCTCTTCCTTTTTGAAATGCTAAAATTTAACTTTAAGCCACTTAATGAATCCGTATATAATTTTTTAGATGGAAATGCATTTTCTGCCTAATTTTATGGGCCTCAAACTAGGAGCTAGAGGGCATGACCAGGGGCAGAATAGCTAGAACAATATCCTGCAGCCAGTGTTCTAAAGCAATGACAAATTTGCAAGAGTTTAATTACCACTACAGAAGAATTTGGGAATGTGTTTTAAAGACTTCAAAACTATTGCCAGAATAATTAATCTTCAAATGCCATAAAATATTCACAGACATTTATCCACATTATTTCCTATATCAGACTATACCGATGAAATATTATACAATGTATGTAGTTTTGGTACATTTATCACTTAATGAGTCTTTCAGTAAAGTATGACTTTAGTTTGGATGGAATGAAAGGTAACTCACTCAAAGGGTCGCTAAAACACTGTCACACTTTTTTTGTTTTAGCTAGAAAATGTGTGTGCATTCAGAAATTTTATGACAAATAAAAAATATATACTAAGCATTAACAACAACAAGAGCTCAAAAAAATTCAAAGCTTTTGTTGCAGAGTATATTTCGAGGATCAATAACATTCTTCCACTATATAAATGTATTCAAATCATCATCATTATCAACATTTCTCTTTTTCACTTTTACTTGTGAAGTTCTCAAGATACTTGTCTGATATCTTATCTTTAAATTTAAACCAAATTCAGAGAGGAACTTTCTATACATCCGTTGCAATCGCAGTCCCTTCAGTCAGCACTATTCTGCTAATCTCTTCTCTGTGCTCAGCAACACCACTACACAAAAACATCCTTGAAGGGCTCATAAAATCACTTCTTTTTTCTATATCATTTCTAAAATCCATCTCTGTCCATGTCTGAGCCCTGGACTGTAATATTGTTCTTGTCTCCTAAGCTTTGTCTTCAGGCTTTTTTGGCCTCTGTCTCTTCTTCACTCAAATGGTGCCCTATCGCAACACTTTCACCTTATGTATGTTTGCAAGATACCTGTTTCATCTGCTAATATTTTCTGACAGACTTATGAACACTTTATACATGATTAATCATGCAAACATATAATGTATTTACTTAGAACAACATACACATAAAAATGTAAATGTTTTCTGAGATCTTCCTTTCTCCAATTTCCATTTTTTAATTTTTATTTTTTTTTCATCTGACTTGTAATGTCCCACAAGACTTCTGCTTAGCATTTCCATCCTTTTTAAGATACAGAACCACTCACAGGAAATCCCAACTCAGCACTTTTGTTAGATAAAGTTGTATTTCCCTCATGACATCTCTAACAGACGATTTAGGGAGACATCAGAGAAGGGCTGTGATGTCATGAATAATGCCTACATTTTGTTACACAAACACTATGGGCATCTATCTTCCATATACTCATAACTTTTCATATTTTTTTGTTCTACAACACAGGACAGCTTTCATAAGAATTTTATCCTCTGCAGGTGAACAGGTTGTTGACTGTTCAGCACTTTGTCAGCAATTTTTTTTCATAGATGCACACTGTCAATTCTATAGCAGCTTATACTTGTTCATATGTTCCAAAAGTTCTTTTATTGCCACATGGAGGGGGTCCGGTTTAAGGAGATCTGAAAGAAAGTCTGCCTGTTATCTCTGTTGAAATACACTTGCACTGAGAGAATTTTTCACTATCTTAGCAAAAATGTCATTATATGAAAGGAAAGAAGAGGCAATACTTGTCATGCTGGTGTTCTCTTCACCGAGCTTCTGATAAAATTCTTCTGATCGCCTCAGGTGGCTGCCTTTCTCTGTAATTTCCTGACATTAGATTTGAGAGAGAACATCTTCTGTAGCTTTGACAGCAGCTACATTTCCTTTTATTTTGTTACCACAAGACTATCTCAATTAATTCTGGAACTTTTCCTGATGTCTCCCATAATTCTTCGCTTTGGCGTCTTGCATAGCTCAGTGTATTTCACTCAAATGTCTTTTTATCTTTCTTTACCAAACATCTTCTAACATCTCAGTTCTATTTCTATTTCAATGGCATGAATGTGGCTGTTCAATCTGATTTCTACTGATTTCTAAGCAGTCTCTGTTTATAAATGAAAGACCTTTACCGTCATGCTGATGTTCCTGTCATATTTTGCTGTTGGAAAAAAGAAAAAAGAAAGGTGTCAACGGGCTAGAAAGATAGCAAGGTTCATCAGTTGGTACTGGTGATGTATGACGGTCAAGAACAGGAGGAAAGGGACATGACTTGTGGGCAGACAATGAAAAAACTTTTCATAAAAGATACTACTACTTTCACTTCCTGCTTGCTATTTTACTTTTTGTCTTGAAAGAATCTGGGAAATAAGTTTCTTCGTATTAAGACCTGATGACTTTGTCAAAAAAGTTTTAGGTTTTTTTTTTTCTTTATGTATTAAGACCTGATGACTTTGTCATATAGCTGAAACATCCAGCTATAGGAGTGCTCATAAAAAATGATCAAGTGATTAGGATTGTCTATACTGAAAAATTGACAGACCGATTAAAAAATTCACGCAGTGTTTTATATTAAAAGAAAAAGGTTGACCACTTTACTTCATGTACCTTCTTTGTTCTAAAGATATGTCTTGATCTTCCATTAGGACACTATATTGTCCAAATACACAGTTTTGTAGTTTATGATAATGAAAAGAGAGATCTATATGGGAACTACAGTACTGTTTCTTTGAAAATAATAGTCCTCGTAGTAACTCTCATTAATAAGCAATTCCATACTTGCCTTATCAAAGTAATCAATAAAGACTGACCTTTAAAATATTAAAATAAATGGCAAATGCAGTGGTATGAAATGCTCTTTATAAAAAAAAATAGCTGAAGCAAACTAAAATCATTACTATTACTATCATTATTATTGGAGATAAGTTATGATTACTATGTATTTAGCTTTCCATTACCTGTGCTAGTGAGCAATGACCCTTGATTTATCACTTAAAATTCAAATCCGTCAAAATACTCTTAAGTAATTGCATAGATATATATTTAGAGAACATCAGCGCATGACAAATAACTGAAATTCAAGCAATGAGGAGCATCACATTAAGATGTTTAAATCTTTCTAGTCAAGTCAGATTGCTGCTTTTGATAAAATTACAGGATTAGTTTCAGAAAACACAGCAGATGCAATATATTTAGATTTTACTGAAACATTTGATGTGCTGTGTTGTGAAACCACACAAAATGAATTCAAGTTGGCTCATAAAAGAACACTACCACAGAGCCTGATGAAAATCAGGAGAATCATAAAGAATCATGATAATTATTCCAGTTTTGCTGTGAAGAAGTTTCTCAGAAGAATTATAAGATCTGGTTCCTTGTTTGTTCATGACTTTTACCTATTGTGTGGTGATACAAACAGCATATGCTTTAAGATCTTAGGTATGTACTTTCTTCTTGGAGTTTGGTGGAGAATTTGGAGGTACAATCTGTGGAGACCTGCTTGCTTTTTTCCAAGAAAATTTATAGTTATGAGTGGAGGGCAGGTAAGAGAAAGTCTCCAGCCATTTTCTTACTGATTTGAATGAGAGCCATATTTTTCTCTCAGCTAGATTCTGGTTAAATCCTTATAATCACCCAGATGTTCCCACCACAACATGGTAGTCATATGACTGCTCTACATACCAAGGGCAACGATAAATAGAGTGATTTTACAGGAAACACATGGATAATTTAAGAAGGATTCTAAGAAGTTATGTAGAAACTGAGACTGGATGTCTGTGTGAATTCTCCTAATCCATGGAAAGATGGAGTGAAAAAAGCAAGGAGTACATGATGGTTATGACTGGGGAGGGAATGGTCTATTAGGACTACCCTATTTCTCTAATCTAAATTTCTCTAATCTAAATAACATTCATCCTGCCCTTACTTCTTTGTTCCAATTTGTGCCTAGCTCTGTCTCAATAAAACAAAGTGAGAGGGTTTGACAGAAGATTTTAATGAGAGCTTAGAGATTTGGGGAAATTCTGGCTAGTTAGTCAGCTTGCTTTAAAATAAATAAATAAGAGGTTGCAAGCATATGAGCCTGGAGAGAGCTTAATTAAAGGAAATGGAGGAATTAAACTGAAAG
>NW_009647595.1:233877-302606 GCF_000708025.1 Charadrius vociferus
AGAAAATCAGTCAGGGAAGCTGCTGAAGGAGTGAGAATAAAAACAAGTACCAGGAAATCAGAACACAGTGTTTCATAATCATGCTGTGGTTATACTTTCTGGTAGTTCTTCCCACAGACGTCCTCCACAGATACCTATTGCATAAGGAAGAGATCTCCCTAGTGGAAGGACAGACACTGTGCTCCCATTGCGGGACTGACTATGCAAAAGAACTTGCATAAACTGAAGGGGTTTGTCTTCATGGAGAAATTTCAGGGATAAAACTGGCAGAATAATTAGTCCCCTTTAAACTATTGTGATATGTCTCCCCTCTATCAAAATTATGTTGGAACAAAAGTGCTTTTATTATTTAGAAGTAATCTTGAGGACAGCTGGATTTATTCAGTGATTGACTGTCCACGTGGGGGAGTTATATAAGCACAGCTAGAGTAAAATAATTTGATTGCTGTAGCTATGCCAGAAATTACCCCACATAAACAGGCATTTATTATAGAATATAATGATAATACACATCCTTTTTCTGGTATGTAAATTTTTAAGCATGGATAACAAATCCAAACATGTGAGGAAAGACAGCTTTATTTTAAAGAAGTACAATATGAGCCACTGGAAGTTTCAAAGATGTATTCTATGAAGAGCAATTGAAGTTCTGGAGTTCTTTGACCTGTGGGACAGAAGGCTGATAGAGGTCATGTTAACATTTTGTGGCGAGAGGTAATAGCTTTTATTAACTAAACTGTAAGCTTAAAAGAAATGAACAAGATCTGTCAAAAAGTGGCAAAATCCAAGCTAAAAGCTGTTTAGACACAGGTGCTCTTAATTATGGCTTATTATGTTAATAAGGCAACTGGAGAAAAGAGTCTTTATATGTTTGCAGTAGGGAAGGGCTACAGGGATAGGTGATTTGACAGTGTGCTGGAGTAGGTGACCATTTCAGATCTTCAGTAATGGTGAATCTCTGAGAGAAGTAGTCACTCATATAGTCAGGTGTCAAGGTAGCAAATGTCACTTTGCACCTAAATGGAGAGGAAGGCATCTAATTAAAGCAAGACTAAGATGTCTTGCTTTATATTTTTCTGCTTGTACTAAGCTCTTCCCTGGTATTTTGTTTTTTGTTTTGTGGGTGGGGTTTTTTTATTCTTCAGTTCCCATGCAAATTTAGTCTATGGATTGGGTTTTTTGAAAACATATAAAAATCAAGCACCTAATTACCATTAATTTTCTATGGAAGTTGCAAACATACCCTGAGCTTATTCTTTTTTTTTCTGTTTATATCCCACTGAGTAATTCATGCGATTTTGGCAAAGTTCTTTGAATTTTACAGGGGTTGTATTATTCTGTCCCAAGAACAGAAATTTCACTCACTTATTCATCCCAAAAGTATCTTCTCCATGAGCAAATTTTTAGAGTTTTTACTATATGAGTAAAATGGATTCCAAAATCTGTCACTAATCTGTAATTAACTCTAGATTTCCTAATATATGAAAGAAAAAATTGAAAGTACAAAAAAGAACATAAAATGAATCAAGAGAAATCTGGTCACTTGGTTATGGTGTTTGGGAGAAGAAAGAGAATTGAAATGTGAACAAGAGCCAAACCTGTTTGATGGCAGATGTGTTTGGTGTAAACTATTTGATAATGATAGTCGAGGCGAATGTTAAAAGAGTTGAGTAGTAACATTACAAAACAAGATCCTATGATGTCATTGAACATGTTTTGTTTTGTTTTGTTTTAAAAGTTAGTGAGTTCTGTTTTGGCTATGACTTTAAAAAGCTAATTTAAGAAATGCTCAAAGCTTTCTTCAGCTTTTGCTCAGAACTTTTCTGACTGCCAAAGTACTTTGGCCTCACAAGGAAAACTTCTAGTGCCAGAGGCAAAAGTATGTTAGTTAAAGCTGAGGGACAGACAAGTATACATGTTTGGCTTTGCAGCCATAGGCCCTGGTTAGCTCATCTCCCCACATCATAAATGTATCTCTCATGGATTAAACACAACTATACTGCATTAGCTAGGTGTTAATGTCACTAATGAATAAGCTTCAAACAGCAAATTAATCACAAAAGTTAAGGTGAATGCCACACACAGACCACGGTTTTCAAGTCTTTTGAAATCTGTTCATATATTAAATGTTAAACTGAATTGAAGGGTTATCATATATTTTAGATTTCACAATATGTTTCACCAGAGATGGAATCAAAATCATGTGTTTATCTGTTCATAGCATTTACACAGTAGTTCACACGTGATGCCTGCAGCTCAGGATGGTGCTCTGTGTTTGGAGAGATGTTTCAGGAAATTAATTCCCCAACACAGAATCATAGAATCATAGAATTGTCTAGCTTGGAAGGGACCTTTAAAATCATTGAGTCCAACCATGAACATAACACTCCCAAAACCACAATTAAACCATGTACCTAAGCACCACGTCTACCCATCTTTTAAATACATCCAGCACCCTGTGAAGCGAGATGAATGTAAAATGTTAGTAATAGCGAACAGTATTTCACACCGTAGTGATGCAGGTTGTGAGATTCTCAAAGCTGCAGTGAGAAAGGGGCACGAAGCAAAGCCTTATGTGGCTTCTTCACCTGGGTTTGGTTTTGCACAGTTCCCAGTAGTGAAAATGAGTGAGGCAGGTTGTGGTCCTCTTAATACTCATGGCACCAACTGGCCAGAAGACAGCTGGGGCTTTCTGGTGTGAGGTGTTCTCTCATGCCCTTCACCTTTCTCAGCTAACAATAACAATATTATCAAGGAGTTTGACTTGATAGAAGTAGACCAAAACTGTTTGTTCAAGTCACTTCCATAAATGGTATGTGCAGGTCAGTTTGTTTATTTAAGGCTAGATTTGTTCTATTTTCCAGTAACACAAATTCCTCCAGTGCCTATGATCTAAAGCTACCTGAAAGCCCTGTCATTGTTTCAGATCTTTATCCTTCCCAGGGATGGCTGAAGCACATCTGAAGCACACCCAGTGAAGAGCTTCTGGTTTCATTACCTCCTGAAGAAATGTATTTCACATGCAGCAGAACAACTCTTAGACTTCAATCAAGATGCAGTGAACATGGAAAAAAAATGCATTATTTTAATGCAACTGCTGTTAGTCAAGATTCAGCCAAATTTGTTTCTCTGCTTACATAAGAACTGCCATACTAAACAAATCAGAAAAAGGTTCTCTGATCCCATGTTTTATTTCCAACTACAGTTATGACTATATGCTCAAGAATAGAAGAATAAGATTGGAATAATTACAGTGATTTTGGCGTAAGGGCCAAAGACGAAGAACAAAGAAGATGAAGTGTACACAGAGTCATATAGGTGCAACCTTGAGTTGGCAGGAAAAGAAGTTGCCATCAGCTGAACTGAGCCATGACCCCACAGCTTCAGGAGCAAAGATGACTAGAGACTTATTTTAATAGTTTGATAAATAAACCTAGATAACTATATCCGGCCTGACATCATGTAAGGAAAGAACACAAGGATAACCACAGACTTAGAGGTCCAGGTGAAGTTGTGATACACCAGTGTTTTAGAAACATCCTAAGCCACAAATTCGTCTTGAACAATCATAGTACTAGTTGCTAGAGAACATGCTAACTGTACATTTTCCTGACACCTTTTAAGACCATCTATACTTCTGTATTCCCTGTCTTCTAGTACAATGCATCCACAATTTCATTGTTTGGGAAAAAGAGTGCTTCATATTGTTTGCCTTACATTTGATGCCAGATGATAGTTTTCTTCAGTTAAATGTCTGTGCTTTTGAAGTCCACAGTGGTCTAAATGTACATTATTACCTTGAAGTAAGATCAAATGGATAGGCAATAAGAATAAATGCAGGGTAGGCATAGAGAAAGACAAAAAATGGAAACAACGTAGGATAAAAATTTGTTGTGGTTTGACTCAGTGTTCCAGTGCAGTTTGCAGTTTGTCAGTCATGGAACACTTTAACTGTCAAGTAATGCTATAAATCAACAACCATTTTTGTATTTTTCTAAGTGTAAGGTTGAACTGTTAGCTCTAGTGTTGAGCTGGTTTTTTTTGTTGTTATTTTCACCTGATTATTATTAAATGCTTTTATGTAGTTTGGTTTTTAATTTAGGATAAAATTCATTACTTCATTCACTTCAGTGAAGTCTGTGAACTGCTGAGACCGAGAATGTAAAAGCTGAAAAGCACATACTTTTTTTAGTCCACCCTTTTTTGTAGTTCTTTTACTCTTGATAATTAACAAGTAGAGAATGATTTGTTATATCACTGAGAACAAAATAAAGAAAACTAGTAAACAGGTAAATCTTCAATACACTACCTAAGATACAGAATTTATAGCACGAATAAAGTATTTACAAAGTAACACTTCATAGAAAATTCAGTAGAAATTAATACAGGGTACATGAACAGGTGTATTGCATAAAGGGAAGTTATTAATTCACAGTACATAGCAGTCAATAAGTCTCGATTTCACTGTGTCCATTTTCCTGTATGCATACTCTGAATATACATGAATGTGGTGACATTCTTCTAACTCTGATTTCAGCCACCATCTTTACTTGGGGGGGAAAAAAAAAAGTCAGAGTAGGACACTGCTCAGCTGTCCAAAGAACAATAAGAATGATCAGCTAAGAGTTTAGATTTACTGAGCTAGTTTGTGTTTCTTTGCTCATAAAAGACTTTAAATAAGTTTTTTTCAAAGACTGATTAAAAATTTGAGAAATATGGTAAAACAGATTGAGGTTTGTATGTAAAAAGATTTTTCTAGACTGTATCTGGAAGATATAAGCCACCTGCAAAATTAAGCTTCTGTTAGAGCTATATGTCACATATTGCTACATTACAGTTCCTTAACTAACATATAAATACCTTTATGTCCTGTTCTGAAGTCACCAACAATTTCTGGTTTAGCAATGAAAGGAAAAGAGCAAAATTATGTATAATTTGTGCCAAGTTCTTCAAAATGTAATCACTTAAAACTCTCCTTGGATTCAATAGTGTTTTTCCCTTAAGTAGAAGGGACTAAATCCCAGTCTACTTTTGAGATAGGCAGTGTAATATTTTTAGTGTAATCTTAAAAAAACTGATTTATAAAAATGCAAAGCGCTGTTATCTTCAAAAGTAATTTGATTATTGTCTTGTAGCTTGATAGAGTGTTCATTAATCAGATAAAGCACTAATGGATGCAAACTCATTTTACATTTTCTTAAATCACTTTTTCAGGTATTTAATGAATTTTAGGGGTCAACATGCATTCCCTATGACATATATAACCCTTTAAAATATACTGGAGCTATAAAGTGGGATTTGCTCTTTTATACAGAGGATAGAAGGCAGCTACATGGTAGTTCAAAGACAATCTATAATTCCACAATATGCCAGACATCTGACCCCAATATATCTTTCTCCCAAAGAGTAATGTTGACACTTTTGTTATTTTTTAATAGAAGTATTATGTGCAAGTAGTTTTAAATTTTAGGTCTTTTCCTCAAAATTATACTAATCTTGTGATACAAAAAAGACTACTTTTATGTTTTGGGGGGGGGAGCTGGCAATTCAATAGTACATTGAGGTCTTCTGTAGCAAGTCATGCAGAATGTTGACTCTTCTGTCACTCTTATTTGTAAATTTTCTAAATGAAAACCACAACCCACCTGCACACCAGTGTAAGACAGGCTGTGTATTTATTGGCCATACTGTAACTATTCTAGGTAAAGGGAGTATATTATACTCTTTTAATTTGCTACTATGTTATAATGGTTTGTGCAACAATATATCAGATTGCACTTGGTCTGTAGACTGATGGAAAATCAAGTTAAATAATTATGAATGAGATTAAATGCACAGAGACTTAGAATTACATCATTTGGTCATACGCACATAAGGTTCTATTTCAGAAATGCAATCAGCCTTGGTGTGAGGGTGGGGACTGTACCAACCTGTGTAAAGTAAAACTTCTTCAAATATTATAAAATGGTAATTATGTTTCTAACTGGTGTGCCTGAAGTTAGGTGAAATGAGGCTAGATCTAAGACAGAGTTTCTAATACAAGGACAATTTGTGTCATTTTTACACTGTTTCAGGGGGGAAAAAAAAAAAAAAAAAAAAAAAAAAAAAAAAAAAGAAAAATAAGAAATAAGAAGCCACTTTTCCTTCTCTCTGTGTTTGTAATACAAAGGGAGCCTAGCTCTGGTAATTTGCAATATATAATTCTGTGGTCCAGATTTGTGTTAGTGGGGTAGGGGTTGGCTGAGTAATAACTCAATTTCTATGAAAATCC
Organism: Charadrius vociferus; assembly: GCF_000708025.1. Lineage (NCBI taxonomy): Eukaryota > Metazoa > Chordata > Aves > Charadriiformes > Charadriidae > Charadrius > Charadrius vociferus. Next base: position 240,149 of record NW_009647595.1, read on the forward strand.
ATCTGTTATGGAGCTACACCACCAGCTGTGGTTATGATCCAAGACTTCCCCAGACTTTTAATTAGCCTTTTGGGTCTCCCTTCAGCAAAGTACTTAAGAATGTGGGTAGCTATAAGCACAGGGCAGCACAAATGACTTCAATGAGATCCCTGCTGAATTTGAACCTTAGCCACTTATGTTGAAAGAAAACTTGTAGCCTAAAATAAATTAAATGCATGGTTTCATCATTACCAAAGTAAAAATTTGTTTATTTATCATCCGATAGAATCCATCCATTTAAGGAAAAAAAGAAATAGCCCTGCGTATATATTCCTAGTAAATCCAGTTTCCAAACCTCTGCAAAACATAACATGGACCACAGGATTATATAATGAAAATCATTAGAAGCCCTTAACATATTCAATTACTGCAATATTCCATTTCCTGATCCTTCATTTAAACCACATTGACAAATGTAAAAAAAGACCAAAAAAAATCTTCCAAATAAAGGTCAAACTTGTTTTTTTCTGTTCTTCTTCTCTGTAGATATCTTGCAAAAATATAATTTCACTTAAAATATGTTCAACTTTTCCAATTGCATTCAAACTGTTCCGTATTTACTTAAGAAACCTCACTAAGTGGTAGTTCTTCCACCTACCTTCAAAGCATCTAACTCTTTTCATTAAATTGCTGTTTCACACAGCACAATGTTGGTTATGGGCTTCTCTTCCCTAAACAAGCACTTCCAAGTAGCCTTACAAATGACAGAGCTTAATTTAAAAGGGGTTAATATGATCTTGTCAGTGAGCCATTCTGCTTGTCAAAGAGATAGGACTTTAAATGTTTGTCTCTTTGTGAAGGAACTTGAAGGTAATTTGTGAAAATAGCTCACTATTGAAAAGCATAAATCCAGATGTCATTACCAGTCATTCCATGTGAGTTTCAAAGATTAGCTAGCCTTTTATTTTGATTCCTCAGTGGCTTGAACAAAATTCAAGGAACCACTTAGAAAGTAAAACAACAACAAAGTACTTTAAAAATAGGCATTAAATTAGCTTTTGCTTTTTGATCCAAGGAAAGGGAAAGGAATGCTTCATAGTATAAAATATGGTTATAATCAGTACATGTTAAAATCTGAGGTGATTTTTTTTCTGTGTTATACTGCCATTTATAAATCATTTGAAATAGATTTCTGAAAACATATTCAGAAAGCCTGGTATAATTTTTGAAGGGGAAGAGAAAATGAAGGAAGACATTAAACTGTTCTTTTTCATTATTAGGTTAGCAGGAGCTTTAAGTAATATATATGAAAAAGGTACTTGCTTTCTTTGCAAAGTCATACCACCTGAACAAAAAGGGGAAGATTTCTAAAAAGTATTTGGTAGAGGATTTTTTAACAGCTTGAGCATGGAGATTACAAAAAATAAAAGCAATCACTTGCTGGAGACCACCACTTTTTTTTTAATAAAAAGGCCACTATTCATAAAATATATATATTAGTTTATTTTCAATAACCTCAAATTAAAACAACAAAAGCATGCAGGTTTTGCTGAATGATTAACTAGCCCTTTCAAATCTTTGGGCTTAGAATCGACTATTTCGCTTGGAAGGGACCTACAACGATCAGCCAGTCCAACTGCCTGACCGTTTCAGGGCTGACCAAAAGTTAAAGCATATTATTAAAAGCATTCTCCAAATGCCTCTTAAACACTGACAGGCATGGGGCATTGACCACCTTGCTAGGATGCCTGTTCTGGTGTTTACCCTCTCAGTAAACAAATGTTCCCTAAAGTCCAGTCTGAACTTGCCCTGGCGCAGCTTTGAGCTATTCCCACATGTCCTATCACTGGATACTAGGGAAAAGAGATCAGCACCTCAGTACCTCAGACTTACTACATAAGTTGTATCCTTGTGTTATGAAAAAACCCAAGGATACAAAAATAAAAATACCTATGAATTGTGACTAAGATCAACATGCACCCCAGGAATGAAAATGTTGAATGTACCATTTTTCTGATACCTCAGCTGGGTACAGATATTGCCAAGAAGTACGAGCTTTAATATAAAAAGCTACTTATTCTTACAGCATCTTAAGGTGTAACTTCCAATTCTTATTTACTTCCCTTGACACTCAGCTGTGCCTCCAAAACCTACCGGCGTTACTGTACCTAGTAAAATCTTGTTTCAGCTATTTTATTGTCTTCTGATGGTTACTTCATTTTCATTAACTTTTCCTTTACTTTTTTTTTTTTTTTAATTCTATTCCCCCCATTTGTATTTTTTGCTCAATTTCTCCCTTCTGCTTTCATCTTTGTATAGCAGAATATATTTTTCAATATATATACAAACATATATAATCCCAGTTTTATCCTCTCATTTACTGCCATTTCCTTACCATTTCCCTTTGCTTTTTTGGTACTGTCTCTTCTTTCCTTACCTTTTATTTAGCCTGTCTCGCACATTTTCCTGAGCTTTAGCATGCATTCTTTAAATTTAATCTTTCAAAGGTAGGATTTTCAGAAGATATGGCTCAGAACTTAAATGATTAAAATATGTTGAAATTATATTTTCAAAATATACTTTGACCCAAATAAATCTCAAAATTGGACAGCTAAAAAGACATCTTCTCCAGTGATATTAGCCAGATAAATAGCTGAAATTCCGTCACTACAGCAGCCAAGTATCATGTAGGTAAATCCCAGGAATATTTTTCTTCTTCACTTGGTACTTCAGAATTGATAAGCATTTCTTAGAGACAACTTCTCTGAAGCCATCCAAAGGAACAAACTTAAACACCCTATACCTAGGAGCCAACACACAGAAGCCAGGAGACACTAGTGACTCCCAAAGTCTCTGTAAAATTGGCTTTAACATCTTTGTTTCCATAAATGTATAAGATTTTTTCCAGCCTGAGTTTAAAATCAATGAAAAATTTATTTTTTATAGAACAGGCTCCAAGAAAATCCATCCTCTTTTTTTATTATTTTTTCTGACAAATCAATGTAATCATGCTGAAGGGATTGTGGAGTTAGTTTCAAATATAGGCAAGGCTAACACGGGATTTTCAACACTCTCACAAGTCCTCTAAAGTTTGTTTCAGAAAATTATTTTCTTTTACAAAACAAACAAAAAAATGTTTCCAACTAGCAATTTATGACATTTTTCAATTTGGTAGAAATTCATATGATAGCTGAAATATTTCTAAATTAAGGTCATGGAACAAGTTTAGAGCAAACTGCATTAGGTGCCTCTACTCCTGTGTAGGTCTTTCTCTTCTCTTGCGAAAACTGATTTGATGTGTCCTATGAAGAGGTGTTGAAGGAAACACTTCAGGTGTCCACTTCCCTGTTTTTATTTTATGAAAATCCAAGTGTTAGGTTATCAAAGCATTAACTATCAAATGTGAAGGAGGTTTGGTTTTGTGGGGGTTTTATTTGTTTGTTTGTTTGTTTTCTATATTCCTTTAATTTGTTTCATTTTTCTGTTACTTTCAGCAAAACATGCTGCCATTTAGCAAGAGCAACGGCAAACCTCGAGGGAGACCGGAAAAGAGATTTAACACCTATGGAACACTAAGGTAAGTCTGACAGTGTTTTCTGGCACACCAAACCCCTGTTTTGCTCACATCTTGTATTTGCAGTATAAGAGATCAAGTATCCATTGTCTATAGAATTTGATACTTTTTTGTGTGTATGGTGTCTGAGAAGGCTGGTCCCCAAGACTGAAATTAAATCAAAATAAACTTTTTTTCATATAAAAAGAAATGTAAACCACAGTAAGCTAAACTTCTGAGAACATAACAATTTGTGATTATTTCTTACCTGTTTGTTTCCAGACTTGATTGGTTTAGTTATTATTTCTCTTTCTGCGCTAGAAATATTTTTGCTGCCTATTTTGATACCAGTGAAACAAATAGCATCCATTAAACAGAGCAGTAAATTTTTTTGTAAATGTTGTAGATAGATACGAAGCAAAAAGGCATTGCTTTTGAAGTAGGTGCCTATCAATGACTGATGTGACAAGAAAAAGGACAGTTGAGCTTCAGTCTTTGAAAACTGAAAGACATGACTCAAATATGGCATTAACTGCTATAAAGTCTATGAAAACAGAGAAAAAAACACATTTTCTTCAGAACTATTTTTATAGAGTGTACAGGTCACCAGAATTTCTATGTCAAATATTATTGATTTTTGAATCAAGTCCTTCAAAGGACTTGAAGACCTCCACAAAAACGTCAGCAGTAGCAAAATTAAAAAAAAAAAAAAAAAAAAAAAAAAAAAAGACGACTTCCAATTAATTTTGCCATTAAATCAACAGTTTGAATTGCAGTTTCACATTCCACCTGGTCACATAAATGGATTCTAAGACAGATTCCTTTCATGTGTTCAAGGTAGTTTTAGTATGTCTTCAGATAATCTATAAGCACAGCCTAAAGAACTTGCTATTGTGTAATTAGGGATGAGATGTCGGTTTATTAGCTAAAGAAGGTTATAAGCATCTTTACATACTGCAGAGTCAGACTCTTACAGGTATCAGCTATTTTATCTATCCAGATATATATTATCAGAGATACTATAGCCATTTAGCTGTGGAAGAGATACTTATAAAAACCTCTGCACACATATAGAATTAAATGGGTTGGTAAGTATCCAGCCAGATTTCCAAAACTGTCCAGAATTCTCATTCTCATTTCCCACTCAAACTCAGAGACTGAGGAATGAATGCCAAAATTTTGACAGTTATGTCAAGATCTTAGTCCCCTTTCTTCCATAATTTGATATTAGGTAGTCTAAAAAACACATCAGTTTTTGCAGATTCTGCAGCAAATTCATTCTGAACTTTTACAGTCAATGCTTGACATTGAGGGTAGAATCTATAGAGGCACTATTGTTAAAACAGGTTATCACCTTATAATGCCTTGACCAAAAAGGTGAAATAAAGTGAGCTATAGCAGGTCAAGCAAGACCCTTGATGGTATCAATGCTTAATATTTTGTGTGGGAATTCTCCAGCCCAAAATGTTTATCACATCCTGCATGTCAGTTACAAACACATGTGGGTTACTGAACCTCTGATTAGCTGCTGCACAGCTGGAATTGATTTGTTTACAACTTGAGGAGACCTGTGTGTTTAAGAGTAATACCTTGCTTCGGTTAATTTGTATGAAATGAAAGAGGGGCTACCAACCTGAACAGGTGCCTACTTTGCTCAAAAAAGGGGCATGTACATATGTTATCAGACTAGTCTTTGAATATAAGTGTAAGAACAACTCCTGTGTATGAACAAAATCTGTTTGGATGTTATTTACCTCATTAACAAACTTCAGGGATATAAGTGAGTCAACTGTTTTCTACTTCATTTTCTTTTTTTTTGCTGATGGAAGAAAAATAACATGGTATATTCTTTGTATATGAACACTTTGCTTAATAGCATTATCTGGCTCAACAGAAAGTAGTTCAAAAATCCAAAAAGTCCTTGAGTTTCGGTTAGCCATTTCATGTAAAATTGGTAAGAATTTTTTTTCTTCCTCTTTTATTAAAAAACATCTGAATGAAAAAAAAAATCCTCAAAATAAGGACAGTGTGTTCATATAAATGCAGTTTTATATTAGAAAAAAATATTTCTTTGGATTTGCATCATCAAGTAGAAACTAGAATGTGGGCTAGGTAGAAGCGAGTCAAGATTTCTTCATTTAAAAAGTCAGAGTTATGTGTCTCTGCTCCTCACAAATCCATTTTGAGTTTTAAAAACAGCAAAAAATAAGAAGGAAGATTTTGCCAGAAAAACTATGTATCTTTAAAACAAACTGAGAAGTTAGTAAAATGAAATATAAAAAATGATGAGAATATGAATTTGCTTTTCCATGGACTTTCTGGAAGATAGGAAATTATACTAGGAGACAGTAAATAAAAAAGACATAGTTATTCTATTATATCAGAATTTGTTTCTGTGTTGTTAAGTTTGTTCAACGTTTTGAGATTCATTTCAGTAGAAGAAGGTTCAGATCTTTGGGAACCAAGCAGAGTTTTAAATAAAAGTTAATTGACTCTGCCTTTGTATGGTACTGACTCTGTGGACCTTATGTTCACTAGTTAGCAGATGGCTTTTTTCATAGTTCTTAACTGTCTATATTAATTTTAGTTTGGAGACAGATTGAAGAAACTTAGTTTTATTGGGTGGTTTTCCTGAACATTTTCCAGTATCTACCTGTCCTGTGTTGTTTCTAGCCATATGTGAATGCAGGATTGCAGTTTACATCTCAGTCTTTTCATTGAGTTACTTTGTTACATATGCGTTATTTTTACATGAGCTTTTTCTACCTTAATTTTCTGATTTATACTTATTCCAACATTTTGAAGATGACATACAGCTACACCTACTGCAATGAATGTTTGAATTTATGGGAAATTTTCCCTGAACTTCAGTCACTCTTTTCTTCCACAGTTAAGTTTGTCCACTCATACAAAAAATAAACATGAGAAAGAATGTGCAAAAAAATTCAGCAACTACTTCACTGTGGAACTCTGCTCAAGCTAACAGATGACATATTGGAAAAGAAAAAAAACAAACACGTAATTAACACTGGTAATAGCACTTCTGGGTAGTTAATATTTTCCCCGTTGAGTCCTAATATCTAATTATATACATAAAAATTGTATAAACAATTCCCATATAATTATTCAAGGATAAATTTGTAGGTGTTTTAAGGTTAGCTAGATCTAATATTTCACTCTTATTATTTTAGATAGAAGATCTGAACTGACGTGAATTTGCTGTATTATATGGTAGTGTGCAGTAGGAAGAAACACTATTTCTCACCAGTTCTGTATTTAATAAGAGTACAACTTTGGTAAGAATCATGAAGTCTGGACTGGTACTACTCCCAGAACCCACTTAACTCAGTGAACATACCTCCATTTACTTTCAATTGGAATTTTGGTCTAGCTACTACTTAGAATTAATAATGCAAATTTTCATGGCAAAAAGCTTTCTTGTTTTTAAAGAGAAAATATAGACTAAAATGTTTGCTGAAATGTATCAAAAAAAGTAAAATTCTTGGAACTCCTAAGAAAAAATGTTATGTTTTGTTGGGTTTTTTTCTGCAGAAATAATTTCGAAACGTTCCCCATCACATGAGAACAGAAAGCTGGTAATGAACTGTATAAAAGAAATCATACGCAAATTGCATAAGTCTAGTCTAATAGGGAAAAGTCCATCACAGTGCTAATGTGATGTTATGTACAGTATTATTCTTGATACAGATTTAATGCATTTTTCTTTTCTGAAAATCAATCAGTTCTTAAGAAATGTGCACCTTTAATGTCAAATAATGGTTAGAGTTACAGTAAATATGACTTTAAATATAAAAAGGTTTGTAGTAGTTTAGTCTATTTAGAATCTTCATATTTCTAGAAAAGCTGTTGTAAAAAGAAAGTGAATAACTTATTTGAACTGTCAGGTTAGTTTTCACACATCTTTCTCCAGTCCCCTGTTTTTCTGATTTTCCACATTTGCCTGTAGACCAGTCCTAGGTACTTTCTAGAGTGAACAGAAAGTACTCTTCAGGAGGATAGTTCAGTCCAAGAACATTTCCAAGAAAAAAAATTCTCTACCAAGTTTGGGTTTAATACTATGCCCATATGCTTTGAACTTCCAGAGTCCCACACGTACAGTCACAAAATCACAGAATATTTGGGGCTGGAAACCTCTGACAGTCATCTAGTCTAAACTCCTGTTCAGAACAGAGTCAGCTAGAGCAGGTTGCCTAGAACTGTACCATCAGTTTTTAATATCTAGGATGATTGAAACCCCACATCCTCCCTGGATGAACTATTCCAGTGTCTGACCACCCTCAAAATAAATAAATTAAAAAAATATATATCTTTCTTATGGTTAATTGGCATTTCCTGTATTTCAGCTTTTTCCCGTTGTCTCTTGTCCTGTCACTGGGCATCACTGAGAAGACTCTGGTTGCATCTTCTTTACACCTCGGTCTGTGTCCCACATCAGGTGTTCATACGTAGGGATAAGATCCCCCTGAGCCTTTTCTTCTACAGGGTGAGTAGCCCCAGCTCTCCCAGTCCCTCCTCATGTGAAAAATATTCCAGTCTCATAATCATTTTCTTGGTCCTTGCTGGACTCTCTCCATGTCTGTTTTGTACTGGGGAGCCCAGCACTGCATACAGCACTTGTATGTGTCTCACCGGGGCTGAGCAGAGCGGAAACCTCCCTTCACAGAATTCACAGAATTCACAGAATTGTTAGGGGTGGAAGGGACCTCTGGAGATCATCTAGTCCAACCCTCCTGCCAGAGCAGGGTCACCTACAGCACGTTACACAGGACAGCGTCCAGGCGGGTTTTGAATGTCTCCAGAGTGGGAGACTCCACCACCTCTCTGGGCAGCCTGTGCCAGTGCTCCACTACCCTCAAAGTAAAGAAGTTCCTTCTCATGTTAAGATGGAACTTCCTATGTTCAAGTTTATGCCCATTACCCCTCGTCCTATCACTGGGCGCCACTGAAAAAAGACTACTCCCATCCCCCTGGCATCCTCCCATTAAGTATTTGTATGTATTAATAAGATCCCCCCTCAATCTTCTTTTCTCTAGGAGTTTCAATCTTCTTTTTCTCCCTTCACTTGCTGGCAACACTGCCTGGTACAGCACAGAAGACTGTTGGCCGTCTTTGCTGCAAGGGTACATTGCTTGTTCACGGTCAACTTATCATCTGCCAGGACTCCCAGGGACTTCACAGAGTAACTATCTACTGGCCACCCTTTGGTAACTGAAAAATTACTGCTGTGCTCCTATTTCATTTGGACAATTTGAAATGAAAAAAAAAAACAAAAAAACAAAACCACCCCAAAATAATAATTTAATTTTTTTAAAGGGCACTGGGGCATTACGTTTATATCAAGGAAGATCCAGACTGAGCAGTATACAGCATGGATGTGACCAGTGGGTCACTTCACAGACTATTAGTTCTAAGTAGAGGTAAGACATGAAGAAAGAAGTAGAAGATGCTTCCCAATTTTGTATTAAAAATGGAAAGTTTCTTTGTGCTTTGCTAATAAAATTCATGGTGTGTAAAAAGTATCCTGTGAGGAAAGTTTAGAAACGGCTCTTTAGAAAGTGCTGTTGGCAGTGGAAGATTGCTGAGGGACCTTACTTGACAATGAACAGAGTTACATTTGGGGAAAAAAAATGAATGCTAGAATGTGCTGGAATGAAAGGTGTTGAGAGGAGAGCTGCTTAGCGCTGGCTTGCAGGGCTGTATTTGAAAGTAGCTTTTCCCATATGTAGGTGGAAATTACTTTACAAGCTGATCTATCCAAGTAAGGGAATATAACACTGGCTGGTGGAAATATTGTTCTAAGTCATCAGTGGCAGACACTGGGTGAACGACTGCTATTAGACACTGATGATTTCTGCCCGGGAGTCCAGCCACAAAGTGCTCACATCATGGGCATGGTAGATGACCCATCCCTGGAAACAGTCAAAGTCAGGCCAGACGGGGCTCTGAGCAACCTGGTCTAGGTGAATATGTCCCTGCTCACTGCAGGGGGTTGGACTAAATGACCTCTAAAAGTCCCTTCCAAACAAAACTATTCTAAGATTCTATGATTTTACCTCTGGGTTCTGGAGAGCTTTAACATTTTCCCTCTGTAATGGCAGTATTGTGTGTGCCCCTGCAAGACAGAGCTCCCGGTCCAATCACCTCTCCCAAGCACTTATTTCGGATCACTTACTAAGATCCTCACTGGTTTCCTCAGACCTTACTGAAGTTTTGGACTTTCTAGGTTTTGTTTGTTTGTTTGTTTCTTTTTTGTTTGTGTTTTTTTTTTTTTTTTTACTTGTATTACTTCAGTTTACACTTAATGGCCATGGAAAAATGCATGCAACAACACATAGACTTTGTACCAAGTTTCTGAACATACCATCGTTTTTTTCACTGAGAAGAGAAAACACAAAATAATGCAGATTACTGGAAAATATCTCTTATTTCAGTTCGTCCTTTCTGTGGAAAGAAAGAGACTCCACTCACTTCATTTGTATTTATCAGCTAGTTATCCTTCCCTCCTCACTTCTTTCTACATGTGGTGAAACTCCTCTCTAGTTTATTCAACCAAATTGATCTCTCTTTGAGCTCACCATTCTTCTCTCTCATTGCGTCACTTGATCCTTCATCCTTTCTTTGTTTAAATACTCATATGCTTATTAAAAAAAAAAATAAAAAATCCCCATATGAGGCAGGATGCATCTATTTTAAAAACATTTTATGGAGAATTCCAGCCTACTAAGTCCTTGTTAATGTGTATTTCAAATATAAAGTTGTGACAAAGAATCTCCACAGGATTACTTTATGACCATGACTTATTTTCAACTATATATTTTTTTTTTTTCTACGACATTGTGGAAATTATTGCTTTTATTTCTGCTTGACAGCAAAAAATATGTAAAATGTTGATAAATATTGATTGCCTAACTACCACCATATTGTATGAATTTCATCATTTGGAGGCAATGTAGAAATAACCATCTCTAATCCATGTGAGACACACAAATGGGCCAGGTTCATACACTATCATCATGTAGTCACAGCACTAGAGTGAAATAAAGATGGACTCTGATTCCAAATGTCAACAAAAATTGAATGTTTACATAACCATAATTTCATTGCACAAAATATTTTAATTGGGCCCATAACAAGAAATCCCTTTATTTAAATACCCTGACTAACTTCAACCTAGGCATCTATGTATAAACATAATTTGGAAGTCCTCAGATTGAAATTCTTATCTATGTATTTGGTCTGCGATCAGGAAGTACCAACTCACACTGATTTTATTAAAATGAAGTTTTGAATTGGTTCTTACAAAGCGTTCTGCATGTACTGTCATACGGTATGTGGTCTGAGAGGAGAGCTGTTATGCGTTCTGTAGACTACAAACATTATGCATATACATTTTTGGTTCACTGAATTCTTCTGGCTATGCTAGACTGATTTTTATCATAGCACCTAATTGTATTAGAAAATCTAACAGAGATTGCTGCTTAGAGAAACTCCTAACTTCTTCTTTTTTTTTTTTTTTTTAATTCTCCTCACATACAACATTTCCGTATTTAAAATTGTATTAATATTGTCTGTAACCCCCCGTAGGCAGCTCAGGCCTACACAGCTGCTCGCTCATTCTCCCCACAGAGGGATGACAGAGAGAATCAGAAGGATAAAAGTGAGAAAACTTTTGAGTTAAGATAAAGACTGTAACAGGTAAAGCAAAAGCTGTGTGTGCAAGCAAAGAAAAATATGGAATTAACTAATGATTTCCCATCAGCAGGCAGATGTTTAGCCATTTCCAGGAAAGCAGGGCTCTATCACATGTGATGGTTACTTGGGAAGACAAACACCATAACTTCAAATGTCTCCCTAGCCCCTTCTTCATCTTTCCCTCATCTTTTATTGCTGAGCGTGCTATCATATGGTATTGAATATCCCTTTGGTCAGTTGGGGTCAGTTCTCGCAGCTGTGTCCTCTCCCAACTTCTTGCGTACCCCCAGCCTACCTTCTGGCAGAGCAGCATGAGAAAAAGAGAAGGCCTTGCTGCTGTGTAAGCACTGCTCAGCAATAGCTAAAACATCAGTGCGTTATCAACTGTTTTGGTCACACATCCAAAACATAACACCATAGGATCTACTATGAAGAAAATCAACTCTGTGAATATATGCATATAACATTTGTATTAACTCTGTATATATACAGTGTGTATACATATACACACACAGATTATATATATACATCCACTGTATATATACACTATATATACAGTTTGTATATATAATATGTATGTAATATATATGTGCATACTTATTCAGTACAATTAAAATTATAATTGTTTAATGTAAGACCCATTATTAGGAAAGATCTAAATGTTAGAGAAAAAGAAAGAAAAAGTTAATAAAGAAATGGATACTACCACATGGGGGGTGGGGGGTGGGGAGGGGGGGAAGATGTCTCCATAACAGTAATGGAGGTAAAAATTTTGTATACACGCTTCCTAGTTTCTGCCTCTTTTTCTGGTGTTATTCTCTGGTTAATGGCTTCAGTCTGGTGATTTCCTCTCTGGGAAGAGTATGATGTTGACGTTAGTGTTTTCTCCTTCCTCCTCTCCTTTGTCTTTCATGTTTTTCTCTTCCCTCTTAAATTCAGGTGAGGCTATTTTTATATGTTTGCTGACACATTTTTACACTTTGCTCTTTCTTCATTGGTCTGCATTTCCACATGTAATATATGTTGTGCATTTTATCTATGTTATTGAGCTTTGCTCTCAATGTTCTTTGTTCTCTTTTTCACCTCTAGAACCTTATTTTGTCAAGCTCCAGGTCTGCATTTCTTTAATGACCATGGCTAAGTTTATAGCTGTAGGGCCTCCAGTGCCCAGCCTGTGCCCCATCTCTTGTCATTCCCTGCCTGTACTCCTCTGCATCCATCCTGCATCTCCACATCTCAAGCCTCCTGTTATTGTACCAGGATTGTATTTGTCTACACCGCATCATTATTGGAATCATAAATATCTTGTTCTACTCAGACAATCTTGTCACTACTTGTAGTAGTAGTACTTGCTATTACTGCCTGCATAAGAATAGGTTATATCATGCAAAGAGAAGAAAAGCAAAACAAATCAGGCATAACCCCCTTTTCAGAAGACAACTAAATAAAACTGATAAAACTGAATAATTAAAGAAAGGTCAGAATGACAAGCCTGTAAAGCCTCACTCTTGAAGCCTTGCAAACTGAGTACAAAGCCTTTGGCCCATTACTAACAATGGCAATACTACAGTACTGTGGGAAATAGGGTTGCATTATTGTGTTTAGCATCATATTAGAATCCAGTTGGGCAGAAGTGTTTCAAACTTAACAATTTAAGCTAACACTTTAAACAGCTAAAAAGGGATTCAGCCATTAAATAATGGTTAAAAAAAAAATACCCACAAGCTAAGATTTTTATGTCTTCCTGAAATACAAGAAGAAGGAGCCTGAAAGACATGAATGTAGTGATCCCTCATCATGCTATGGAGTAAATAGTTATACAACATAGTGTTTGAGTAGCAGTGGTATTGGTTGTCTACATCTCACCCATGCTCTGCTATTTAGTCTTGGGAAGTGAGCTGTAGCTTATTCTCTCATGAAGCTTGAACTGAAATACAGGAAAATCCACCTAGAAGTAACAAGAAGTTTCAGCAACTATCCATACCAAGATATATGAATAAATTTAAAGTCCACTTTTTTAAATGGGAAGAAAAATTCTTCAGAAGTGGTACATAAATGGAGTGTCTAGGGAAGTCCTAGCCATTAGAAGATGCATAAAACAGTACATAGAAGACTTCTGTGGTTTAACCATAACCTTCAACTAAACACCATGCAGCCACTCACTCACTGCCTCTGGCTGGGATTGGGGAGAGAATCAGAGGGGTACAACTGAGAAAACTCGTTATAAAGGCAGGTTAGTAGGCAAAGCAAAAGCCGTGCATGCAAGCAAAGCAAAACAAAGCAAGGAATTAATTCACAACTTCCTGTTGGCAGGCAGGTGTTGAGCCATCTCCAGGAAAGCACGGCACCATCATGTGTAACAGTTACTTGGGAAGACAAACATAACTCCAAACATCCCCCCTTCTTCCCCCAGCTTTATATGCTGAGCATGACGACATATGGTATGGAGTATCCCTTTGATCAGTCAAGGTCAGTTGTCCCAGTTGTGTCCCCTCCCAGCGTGAGCTATCGACATTATTAGTGAGCTATCGACATTATTCCCATCCCAAATCCCAAACACAGCACTATACCAGCTGCTGGTAAGAGAATTAACTCCATCCCAGCCAAAACCTGGACAAAGGCCTTTATAGTGTATTACGTGAGTTACTCCCCCAAGACCTCCTAATTTTTACCCTGAGGCATTTTCTGTACTTCTGTTGAAAATGTTAGAAGCTAAAAAGAGTTTGAGATTTCCCCCCCCCGCCCCCAGTTGATCAATTTTAGCTATAGTTCTTTAAATCTGAAATGAAATATGTCCAATGTGACATAGTTAAAAAAATAATACATAGGAGGAAAGTTCAAAACTAGAGAAGTTTAGAGGCTGATAAAAGAGTACTTAGACACAATTAATCAGCAGCAACAAGCAGATCCTTGGTATTGCAATTAGTAAAGCATTAGCCAAATGTACAAGATGGAGAAAGATTTAACAAAATGAGTAAAGCTCATGAAAAAAAAAAAATATATAGAGACCCTAATTTATTTTAAATATTCCTGAGTTACAAAATTCTTAGAAGTTCAGTTAGATTCAAACTGTGTTATACTTCTGCTAAAAAGTCTACTGTGTGTGGCTGATTTGGGCAGATGAGCTAATGAGTTCTTGTCTGTCATTAATTTCTATTAATTTCACTTCAGCTTGAGCCATCACATGATGTATAGCACAAAACTCACACACAAGACCTATTCAAAAGCTAGCCAAGAACTAAGCCTGAGACAAGGTTTGGGGAAATAGGAGTAAATCAAGGAAAAAAAATGCAGACAGAACCAAGATCTGATACCCAGTATGAAGAAGAAGGAATAGTATTGAAAGGCAGAGGAAAAAGTTCTTTAAAAACCTTGTGTATAAACCTGCTTTGAGTGGTAACGTGGAAGTCAGGTGAGTAAGAGCATGAAGATGTCACTGATAAACCCATTCAATGAACCTAAGTTAGAAGAGCTAAAAATTGTGCCAATATTTAGTAGTGTTTTCTTCCTACTGTTTTTATGCTCAGCTGAGTGTGACTTAGGCAAACTTGACTTTGCATGTTTCTCATACATTAAGTTTGATTCTGGGTTTAATTTTACTGATGCAAAGCTTAAGGGAATTTGGAAACCGGCCTCTCTCCTATTTGACTGAAATAAAACAGACTATCGCTAGCCAATCACTACTTGCTTGTAATCGTAGTGAACAGTTGTTATTCATGCTTCTGTAAAATGTTGCTGTAAAAAATGATGTTAACATAAAGGTTCCTCTGCAGAAAAATAATCCTAAGTGTTCTCCTGATATTCTTTTGTTTCCCAAAGGAATTGTAATAGCAGATTTAGAGTGACAGTGAGATTATTTAAGATAGAACTAAGCTGGTCAAATATTTTAAGTGAAAAAATACATTAACTTATTTTTTCAATACTGAAGTCATTAGCAAACAATGACAATGCGATCATTTATTTACTCTCTGGGGATTTTATTTTTCCTGAAAACTGTTTTCTTCATTGTTACCAAAATATTTTTAAAAAAAATGTCTTCTCTGCGGTTACAATTTTACCTCTATCTTTATTCATAACATTATGTGTGTTAATATTAGAATGAACACCTGTAAGTAAGTACGTACTTTGGCACTTTTAGGACTTGAGGAAAAGTAGAAGACAGATGAACACAGAACAAGATATTAAGCTGTTTTCTAGAGTAGAAGGGAGTGCTTTTTTACCACTCCACCATATTATCATGTTTGTTTCCCAGCAACACATCTATAGAATTAGGTTTCTTTATTTTTACTCATTTGCTAATTTAAACTATAATTTAGGTGAAGTTTGAATGATGGTTTCAATTTGCTTTTTTATTCCTTTTCTGCCTCCCAACTTCCTACCAAGTAGAATAGGTGTCTCTTCACCCTTAGAAAAGGCCTAGGATTCAGGGACATTTTTATAAACTATTGAAAAACTTTAGTATCTTTTATTTAAATCAGTGGTTCTATAATAGGAAACATTGGCAGGGAAGCATGAAATGTAACTAGAGAAAGGAAAAACTGTCATAGTTTAAGAAGCTCAAGAAAAAATCTCCTTTTCTCCATTTCTCTTTCCTCTCCAGTAAAAACTGCTCTAGTGTAACACAGCCTTTCTTTCAGGCAAAGGAGGCATTAATCAGGGATGCAAATGGAGCCTAAAGCTGCAAGTGCAGCTGAGGCACACTCTTAATGCATAAAAGCAATTAATTAAATAAGAAGTAGAGGCTATCTGTGCAATGAGGAGAGCAGAGGTAGGGGAGGTAATGTAAAGTGAAGCGACCTGTGATGAGGACTTAGACTGCAACTGCAAGAAAGTAGCTCAGCTCTGAGAGTTTAAGAGTCTCCAATGGAAGCTGGATTTGAGAAGGAAAAGGCTTTAGTTTGGATAAAATAAAGGCCAGATTTGTGGAAGGTTGGACTTGAAAAAATTGCATGAAATGCAGTCAGACTGGGTGGGAAGGGTGCTGAGGGGAAGAGTTGCTGAGAGGAGCTGAGAGAGGGTGTATGTGGGGGTGGTAATGAGAGAAATGCACAGATAAGACAGTTTAGGCAGATAGGAAAATTGCCTAAGAAAAAGAGAAGACATGGATAGGTTTGATATTCCCAAGTAAATAATCTCAATTTCTTGATGTTGCTGCGCTTTTCACTTATACCCATGGAAAGACACTCCAGATATTCGCACACATTCTTAATAGTGCGACTCTTTGGGAGATAAAGGGTTGTTGCAAAGCTGGAAAAGTTTCCATAGGGCTTTCTGGAATCTTAATAAAATGTTGTTTTGACCTGTGTGATCATATGCATCATGTTAATCAAAAAGACAAGAAGATTAACAAGTTTGCTGGGTAAATAATCTTCCCTACCCCCTGAAATTTGCTTCTTGTTTACTTCTTCTGTTTCCCCTTTTTATATACTTAAAAAATCCCTACAAAACCCTCTTTACACTCATGAGATATCAAGTTAATAGTAAGTCCAACCTATGCCCATGCCATCATATTTATGTCGAGCCAATGTTTATTTATGTGGGGTACCTAACTTACCTTTGAACTGAGTAAGTTGGGAGGCAGAGGGAGAAGGGCAGTTGGAAATGTTAATTAAATAAACTGAGAAATTTCATTACACATCAAAATTTGATAAAGGTGTAAATCTTGGTGTAAAAAAGGTAAAGCTTTGTATTTTTGCAAGAAAACCCCACCCTTGACATCTGTTAAAAATGCTATTGTCTGCAGGTTTCAGAACTAACATTTTGAAAAGCTGACAGTGTTTTAATGATCTGGTCACTGAGAGGTAATGTATTGTTATAGAATTTGGAAACAGACCATGAATTGGGTAGCTCTGTCTGCAGTTTGAGAGCCGTGGACTTTCTTCCCACTTTGCCTTTTGCTTTATTTTGGTGTTATCCAGAAATACAAACTTCAATATTTACAGTCTTGATGATAATGTAGTATTTTATTTGTTGACCTTTAGATGAAACTGAGTTGTGTCACTTGGTCAAAACATTCATAGATAAAGCTTCAGATTAACAGACAGTCCAAAAATTTTGCCAAATTGCTCCATATTGGAAGAAAGCAAGCAAGTATATGTTTTTCAGATGCTATTTAACAAATATGTTGAGAAATCAAATTCAGTGGCTCAGTTTGAAATGGATATTAGAAAGAACCAGGCTATTGTACTTCCTTTTAACTAAATTATGAATATTCAGTTATATGACTGAGGTGATTACTTTTTCAATTCTTTCCCCCATCTCACTGAGGGGAGCAAGTAAGCGGCTGTGTGGTGCTAAGTTGCTGGCTGAGGTTAAACCACGACATAAGGAAATCTGGAAATGTTTTGAAACATCTAATTAATCTGCCCTCTCGCTTTGCTTTGTAATCGGAAGGGTACAACTGAGAAAATTCATGGGTTGAGATGAAGACCATTTAATAAGTAAAGCAAAAGCTGCTCACACAAGCAAAGCAAAACAAGGAATTCATTCACTGCATCTCATCAGCAGGTGGGTTTTTAGCCACCTTCAGGAAAGCAGGGCTCCATCATGCCTAACAGTTGCTTGGCAAGACAAGTGCCATAACTCCAGACGTTCCCCCCTTCCTTCTTCCTTCAGCTTTATATACTGAGCATGACACCATATGGCATGACCCCCCTTTGGTCAGTTGGGGTCAGATGTCCTGGCTGTGTCCCCTCCCAACTTCTTGTGCACCCCCTGCTTTCTGGCGGGGCAGCATGAGGAGCAGAAAGAGCCTTGACTCTGTGTAAGCACTGCTCAGCATGTCTGTATTACCAACACTGTTTTTAGCACAAATCCAAAACATAGCCCCATACTAGCTACTATGAAGAAAATTAATTCTATCCCAGGCAAAACCAGCACACTTTATGATGAGGAAAAATTAAAATTATTTTTGATATGAGATTTATTCTTATTACATCCTTCAAAAATATTTGCCTCATTTAAGAATATAGATTGTAGTCTGTTACTTTGCTTCATAATTAAATGTTTTCAGGTTTCTTTCGAGGGCTCATTTTTAGTAATTATGTTACATTTCAGTACCTATTCTCATATACTTACATTTGTGCATTTGAGCTTTAGTGACATCTTTGTGAGGTAGTTCCTGAATAAAACCTCTGCAGATAAGAACATTTCCGAAGCTATCCATTAAGGTAAGGAAAGAAATTAAGAGCTCTTTCTTTGTTCTCCCTCCAAAACCGAATATTAAGACCTACTGATCATCTTTCATCTTGACAACAGCAATCACCTCTTCCCTGGCTCTTACAAGTTACTACCTCATTTCCTTGTTCAAATGACTCCCTCTAAGAATATCATACCTACCTATTGCTTTGATCAGTCACAAAATCGTCAGGTAAGATTTAGCAAGGACTAAACTACCAGGACCTCATAGAAATATCATGAAGTTTTATTATAGCATTTCTGAAGTGTTTATCATAGAATGGTTAGAGTTGGAAGGGACCTTAAAGATCATCTAGTCCCACCCCCCCTGCCATATGCAGGGACACCTTCCACTAGACCAGGTTGCTCAAAGCCCCATCCAACCTGGCCTTGAACACTTCCAGGGTTGGGGCCTCCACAACTTCTCTGGGCAATTTGTTCCAGTGCCTCACCATCCTCAGAGTGAAAAATTTCTTCTGATATCTAGTCTAAATCTACCCTCTTCCAGTTTGAAGCCATTACCCCTTGTCCTATCACACAATAGAATAGAAGCCATTACCCCTGTCATCATATCACACAATAGAATATTACATTCCTTTAAAAAAAATAAAAGTAAGAAGATGAAATAACATAAATGAAATAGTCTATCATCTACATAATTTCTTTTGGATGTTTTTGGGTTGGTTTTTTTTAGATGTTCTTTGATTTACTTATGTTCTTTCCCCTTCACTTAAGGAAGGGACTTCTTAAGGAAGGATTTCTTTGGGATAAATTAGACTGAGATCAGGAAAATGACATTTTAAAGCTTCTGCTAAAAATATATGTATTTGTAGCTAAGGATGCCAAGGATTTTTTTCAATGAATCCTTAAAATTAAACTCAAATCTGTATTTTCTATGTTTAAAAACTTTTAAGTTTCTTTTTTTTTTTTTTCATTGGAAGATGAAGTTTGAAGTTGTTGAAATTCCTGCTTCTGTATTGTAGATTAAAATTGATGACTTCCTAATTCAGAGTAAATTTTACTTTCAAATACAATCTAAAACTATTATATTTCTTAAAAGTTACCAAGAGACTTAGACAGTGTCTTCTCTTATCTATCTCCAGCTATTCAAAACATTGTTAAATGAGAATACTTTTTCACTAAAAGTTAAAGGATGCCATGTACAGCAAATTAATGGGTGAATATTCAGTATGCTTATCATGACATTAATTTCTTATATTCTCATACTTGATGTGGGATTCGTCTTGCATAAATGTATGTCTAAGTCAGTCAAACAACAATATTGTCATAGTCTGTTAATTCCAACATAAAATTTACTTCAGTACAGAATAACAGTTTAATAGAAGATGTATCAATAAAACCAGGGCCTATTTCTCAATGTCTTTGTTTAGGCAACTGTATCCCATCCTCATCCTCCCAGCCTCTGGCTCCTTCTGGTTACTCTTCCATCTAAAACATTTCTGTATATGAAGAAAACATTGGTTTTGTTCAAGGACTGTTTTTTGTGTTTTCTCATATCCTTCCTGATAGTTTGTCTATTTTTTATGCACATTTGCTTCCAAATAAAAATTTCAGGACGAAATATTGACCAAATGCAGGAAAAATCCCTTGCAGTGGATTTCTGGTCTTCCTGCTCCAGCATTCCTGGAGATCTTAACCCACAAATCCCCAGGTAGAATGATTATAAAAGTCTGTTGAAAAAATTCATGATAGTTATTCATATATTTTTGTTTAATGCATATGAGAAAATTCTGTAAACTAAAAAAGCCAAACTTGTCAGTCTTGCAAATGTTGACATTTTATTTACTTATGTCAAGTAGAAGTTTTTGTCTTTTTATTTTAATATACTTCCCTGTATTCCCATCCATACTAAACACCAAGCTTTCCAGAAGAGGTATTAATTGGTTAGTTTCTATTTATGATATCGTATAGTTTAACAGAATGAAAATATATTAAAAATTAGAATTCAGATTCAGACAGACATGGCGCATGATTGAAAAGCAGTGTGATGTAAATAGAGAGGTATGATTTATGTATCCTTGTGACATTTGCAACTTTCACTGTGCAACTTTTATTTCAGGGCAGAAGAATTTGCAAACTCCTTCCTTTCTGAAGAACAGGGAAGATATTCAGAAGAGTTTGGAGTTTAAGCTCTGTCAAACACTGAGACCAGCACTACTTTTCTGCGCTTGTCTTTGCACCATCTTGTAT
The DNA here is from genome assembly GCF_000708025.1 of Charadrius vociferus. Classification (NCBI taxonomy): domain Eukaryota; kingdom Metazoa; phylum Chordata; class Aves; order Charadriiformes; family Charadriidae; genus Charadrius; species Charadrius vociferus. The sequence goes on from NW_009647595.1 coordinate 260,781, forward strand.
GTTAAACTCTTACCTCTCTCTCTACTTATAAGGCACTAATCTGTGCAGAAAATATAATCTATCCAAAATAATTGAAATGACTCAAGTGTACTTTCTGTATAAAAGGGGGAGGAAAAAACCCTCCAGCTTTACAAGAAACTAATGAATTATAATAATCTTTTGCAAAATGAAACTGGAAAAGAAAAACACAGCTAAGGGGAAAAAAAATTTAAAAGGCAACTTTGAGTTTGTTTCTAGGATCATCTTAGTCCAATGATCTATTATTTTTGTGAAATTTCAGTTGTTTTGTGTGCATTATATCCATAAAATATATCATCATCATCATATTTTAAAAGAAAAGAAGTTGAAAAGTAGAACATTGTTATCAACTGTAATACTTACTGACTTGAATAGGATAGTTCACATGATTTGAGATTGCTGTTGGATTACTACTATAAATTGACATTTTTTCATGTTTAGAGTTTATATTATAAAATAAAGAGGTATCAATTTTCTGTGCTTTGTTTTTTCTAAGCCATATATGTTTTGTTTTTTTTACAAGGCAGTCAGACTACAGCTACAATAAATACTAAAAGAAATATATGTCTTAAGATTTCAAAATTTTGATTCTATTTAATTTACATAATATTTTCATGTAGCAAAAAATAAATTTAGCCATTAGATGTGCAATTCTACATGATGGGAGAAAACACTGGCATTTTAGCAGCCTAGAAGTTACAATCCTGATTGTGTTTTTGTGTTTGTCCTCTCTTCTGGGAAATAAAGCATTTATTTTGTTTTCATTCTTATAGGAAATGACCAAAGATTTCTAGCAAGCAGTTTCAGTGACAATTCTCTTCAATTTTTTGTTATGTATTCCACACGGATTGTCATGGAATAAGTGTAGTTAGTATGTCTCTCCCTACTGCTTTCTTTTTCTGGGTGATCTTTGAACTGTTGTTCCTCATGTAGTAAGCAATTAAACATAGTAGATGGCAGTGAACAAAGTCTGTGAGATTATTAAAGAAATGTATGTTAAACTTCCAAAATTTTCATCATATTTCTAATAATGTAGTCATAATTGTCATCCTGTTGTTCCCTCCAATATATTACAAAAAGACTACTTCTCTAATTGAAATACTTTTGTTCATTATGGATGTTTAATAGAGTGATTACAGCTCATACTTGAAGGTTGACATTTGATATCTCATTGCTGTGTCATCTTTAAGGAAAGAAATTATTATCATAACTTCACAATATGTTAACCATTTTATCTCTGAGTCACTTAACTATACTGATATACCTTCCAGAGGTCCTGTGCAGTATTACTTTTGATTTAGCTCCTTCAGAGCATGCTCTGTAGTTATAATTATAAAGAAGAAACATGTAAGGCAACTGACTCCTCTTGGAACAGGAAATGTCAGTTCAATAAAGCTCACTTCTGAAAAACTGCATATGGTGTTTTTTCACACGTGCAGGTAATGAAAAGACTTTGTGTGTTTCACTATGTCAAATTGACACACAGAAGTCTATGGGACTTGACGAGATGCATCCCAGAGTCCTGAGGGAATTGGCTGATGTAGTTGCCAAGCCACTCCCCATGATATATGAAAAGTCCTGGCAGTCAGGTGGAGTCCCCGGTGACTGGAACAAGACAAACATTTTTAAAAAGGGTAGAAGGGAGGACCCTGGGAACTACCGACCTGTCAGCCTCACCTCTGTGCCTGGGAAGATCATGGAACAGATACCCCTAGAAGCTATGGTAAGGCAAATGGAGGACAGGGATGTGATTTGAGACAGCCAGCATAGCTTCACCAAGGGCACGTCCTGCCTGATCAACCTAGTGACTTTCTGTGATGGAGTGACTGTATCAGTGGACAAGGGGAGAGCTATGGATGTTGTGTATCTGGACTTCTGTAAGGCCTTTGACGCGGTCCCCCACATTCTTCTCTCAAAACTGGCGAGGTATGGATCTGATCGGTGGACTGTTCAGTGAATGAGGAATTGATTAGATGACCATATCCACAGGATAGTGGTCAATGGCTCAATGTCCAGATGGAGATCAGTGACAAGTGGTGTCCCTCAGGGTCTGTATTGGGACCAGTACTGTTCAATATCTTCATCAACAACATAGAGGGATTGAGTGCACCCTCATAAAGTTTGCAGGCAACACCAAGCTGAGTGGTGTGGTTGACATGCTTGAGGGATGGGATGCCATCCAGGAGCACCTGGACAAGCTCAAGAAGTGGGCCCATGTGAACCTTATGAGGTTCAGCAAGGCCAAGTGCAGGGTCCCGCATCTGGGTCGGGGCAAGCCCCAGTATCAATACTGGCTGGGGGGTGAAGGGATTGAGAGCAGCCCTGCCAAGAAGGGCTTGGGAATACTGGTGGATGAAAAGCTGGACATTAGCCACCAATGTGTGCTAACCGTATCCTGGGCTGCATCAAAAGAACTGTGGCCAGCAGGTCAAGGGAGGGGATTCTGCCTCTCTACTCCGCTCTGGTGCGACCCCACCTGGAGTACTGTGCCCAGCTCTGGAGTCCTCAGCACAGGAAAGACATCACCCTGTTGGAGTGGGTCCAGAGGAGGGCCACGAAAATGATCAGAGGGCCTAATATCTTTTAGTCTGCTTTCCCAAGATAACACAAATCTACTTTGCATTTGTAGAGTGTGTTCAACTATCTGCAATTTCCTTCTCTTTTTACTCCAATTTTCCCTCAAGCATTTTTCAAATATAAATATCTGTACAGAGGATAAATAACCACAGTAAGTGGAATCCTATGATATAAATTTACTTCTGTATAGCTATCAAAGAACATCTCAGAGGATGGAATCTGGGATAAATAAAGAATCAATTTCAAACCTCTAAAAAACCTCTCTCAGCCGCAAGGCACTTATCCATTGTGATGCTCTGGCCCCTCTGTACTTGACTGTGAATACTGTTCAGCTGCACTAGCAGCTCCTACATGAGTATGTTGCATATTTCCCATCATCCTTCTCTGCTTCACTAGAGGGACATCAACTACTCTAGAGTGAAAGACCATAGTAACATGAACAAAACTTTCAATGCTACCTCATATCTCTCTTTTTAGCAAAGATAAAATAGAAGGACTTCAACAACTTCTCTTGTCAGAAAGGCCAAGAGAACAAGCCCTCCTGATAGTTGAAGCTTGGAGCTTAGTGTGATGTTTTTCATGTCTCACTAGTGCAGGAAGGATAGTTGATCTATGAGAAAAACTGAAGTAAAGGTAAAATTTATGAAGAAGAAATAGACTTTCTTTGTGTAGGACAGACTGTGAGGCAGTAAAAAAAAATACCAAGCCGTGCATCCTAGATAGGATAGACAGGCTTAAAGGGCTCCAGGATTGGTGGTGGCATTATTCTTACATAACTCTAACCAGCTAAAAATTAACATCTGGGGTTTGCTAGTTGTTTAGGCTTTTTTATGATCGATGAAAAAGGACAGTCTCCTAAGGAGATTCATCGACTCATCTTAGACAGATGTCTTTTGATTAAGTGAACTCCACTGAAAAGTGATTCACTTCTTTTCATAGACTACAGAAGGATTTTATATAACTAATTTAGTGTAAGTGATAGTTTTAACATTACTGTACTTTAACAAGATGAACAATACAGAAGCAAAAGGAAAATACCGAATGGCCATGATTTCATCTATACTCAACCTTGGCTCATACTATACTATCATACAGCTTTGTACTTAAGGTTTATAAATACATAATTTTAAGTGTCTTTTGTCTATGTATGTAATGGATCTTCTTTTACAGTTGATTTCTTCATACTTGGGAAATTATCAGTATTTCTGTTACTGTACATATGAGTACTACATTTGTAGTCCAAATGGCTTTTAAGCCTCTATTTAAAAAGTAGAACCCAGACTACTACTGAATTGAGATAAATAAATGTTCTCCTTTGAACAAAAATTTTGCTTAGCATGATTACTGGAATGAATTTGTGTGGATCCTGTCTACTTTTCTGGATTTGAAAAAGCATCTGGGACTGAGCTGCATGAAATGTTTATCTAGAAACTTGAATCCATCTAATATACCTTGCCAAACCTACAAATATCAGCCCAGAACCATGATATCTGGCAGAATTTATGTGATGCTATTTCTAGACACTGAAGAAATCTCCAATTTCATCAGTAGGAGCTGGCACAGGGCCTGCCACTACAATTTCATTCTGCAATATCCATTTTCTTTAGTCTAAACAAACCAATGTGTTCAGCCCAAGTCAAGACAGTGCAGAGTTCTGTAACACAGTCATTATATCCATTCATGCAAACTTTTTTCCAGTGTTCAGTTCATTGAGAGTTTAACCCTATGTTGGATACATTTTTCATGTTTATGCCTTTCATTTTGAGTTTGTGGGACAGTGAGGGACACTTGTATCATCTATACTAACTTCTTGTGTAGTAATGACAATAAGCCTTCCACAGAAAAATTTTGGTGTATATTAAAAGTTATTTATTAAAGAAAAAAGAAACAGTTAGAATAAATGATGAAGAACCAACCGTAATATTTGTTAAGAAGAATCAATAGTTAAGTGTAGAAGAAAACTGGAAACGGATAGGGAGATTCAGAAAGATTGCTTATGTTAAACAGAATAAGAAAATGTTTTTTCCAGGAGTGTTCTGGTGGGGAACACAGGAAGATTTCATTTGTCAGGGATGTTGTAGTAATCACCTACAAACTACCATATGGCAGTGTCTCAATGGATCTATTACACAGAAAGAACTTGAATGTAAGGATCCATAGTGAAGTCCAAACAAAGTATGATATCCATTTATCCTTTTTCTTATTAGAGCTTCCTAATAATTTTGAGAAGCCTCAGCACTTATAAGGTATTAAACAAGGATTAAAAAGATGCAGTATTAGCATCTTTCTGACTTTTTATAAGGATATTTTACGTTTTTGCATACAACTCATTCAGTCTTCAGATTCTGTAAGAATGTTAGTTCAAATTTTAGTATCGTGACTGAGGTGAAATATGTAAAAGACATTCTGAAGACTGAAAAGCCAACTGGAGAATAAAAATTCCCCCAAATGTGTAATTTAAATAAAAAAAACCTCCTGGATTTCTGTCACATGTGGACCTAAGTCATAACTCCTGAAACTGACAATACTGACAAAATCTTCCATTTTTCTTCTTCTTCCAAAGCCTCGGGGACAAATAGCTAGACTCAGTTGCAATTTGGAAGCCATTGCTCTAAAACCTTTTTCATTTTCTTGTGTCTCTCATACACAATAGTGATTCCTATTCACATCCTTTTTTCCATATACCATCTCTTCTCTCTCCTTTTCTGGATTATTTGCTTTCAATCAGTAACTTCAAAAATGTTGTATTTTCTCTGCTCTCTACCCTAATTTAAACTAAGCTGCTTCTATATTATGAGAAAGTGAGAAGAAAAAGAACTTTTTTTTTTTTTTTTTTACTTCTACAAATTTTCCTGAAGCATTTATGGAAACATGAAGTCTTCTTTCTATTAAATTAGATTATTTTTTTTTTTTATTTATTGATTTTGCTTAATGTCTTTAGAATGTCTGTCAAACTGTGAAGAGCTGTCAGTGCTATCAACCCTCCAAGCTAGTCTTACAAAGCTGTATATTTTATGGAGCTTTAAAGAGTGTAACTGAACTAATTTAAATACTGGCAGTTCAAAGTTCTTAAAATGCTCTTTAAAATGGGAGGATTATTAATTATAATCACATCTGATTTGCAGGCATAATCTTCACATAGTGTATTTTATTAGTCTAGCATGTTAAGCCAGGTTATAAAACCAAAGGAACATGATCTGGGAAGATTATACTCTCAGAATTTGAGTCCTTCAGAGTCTCCAAACTGCAGTGCTCCCAACAGTCACCCAAATGTGCATCTTCTATGATTCTTCTGTCACATAATTTGCCATGGGTATAAAGAAACAAGCCAAAGGAAATGTTTAAATTGGTGTTATATAGTATTGGTATAGTATATATAGATCTGGCAGCACACATCAGCCTATTCCTGCCTCCTTGTTTTAGCTGTCAGGTAAATGCATAGCCCAAAAGAAATTATAAATTCCAATTGTCTGGAATGACACAGTCACATCTTTGGGTAACTTTGCAAGATGCAGCTTAATAATGCACCCTAAGTATTCCACTGTGCTTACATTCAGTGTATCAATTTCTCTTGATTTATGACACTAACATACAGAAAACTACATAGAAGGGAAGAAAAAGAGAAAGAGGCAGGAGGAGGCATTACATATCTGAGGACTGCTGAGACAGATTCAGTTGCCAAGGGGGCAAGACTGTCTGTGCCTAGTGAGAAAAGTGTCTGAGGGACAGCATCAAGAAGGAGGCTCTCACATGTCCTCAGTGAATGCTGCAAGACCAAGGTCAAGTGCCTGTAGGCAAATGCAGGCAGGATGGGAAACAGGATGATAGGAAGTTCTCCATCATATTCTACTTCACTGAATTGTTGCTTGTATGGCTAGCTCTTATTTTTCCCCCAGCATTTGCAGAAAAACAAGTTGAACATGAATCAGCATGATGCTACTGCAGGAAAGAAGTCCAAAGGCTTACTGGCTGTATTAGCAATAAAAAGGAAAAAATATATTTTAATTAAGGATAGTAAAAAACAGAACAAAACAAAGCAAATGAACAAACTTACCCTTGAAACCCTGTAGTAAAGCTCTAATGACATTATTCACAGGGGAAAAATAAGAACTTACCATAAAAGCAGAGCAAGTCAGTGAAGTAGAGTATGATACAAGTTATGAATTCCAAATATCCTGAAAATATGTCATTATGTCATGAATCTGCTAAAGACACATTTAGAAAATAGTGTCGGAGGCTTTCCAAGATAACACTTACTGAGTGTTTTGACATACAATAAAGAGATTTTTTTTTGCCCTTCAAGGTTGCTGCTATTTTAGAGGACATGTAAACTTGTGTGAGAGAGCTGGAAAATACCTGAGAAAAAGTTAAAGCATTTAACCTGCTGAAGTTCCTGATAATGAAATAATGTTATCTTTTTCTCCTGAAAGTCCTATTTGGAATGATTCCTTTCCTGTTCTTTGGCCCTGATAGATGTTGGAAGAATGTCTGTGCAGCAATTCTATAAATATAACAGGAAAACATGGAATGAGGCAATCCTCTTTGAACACCTCAGCATAATTTATTCAATACGGCCTTACATTGCTTATGGAGTTACCTTTTAGCAACATCCGCTTTTAAAGGAAAACAGAATTCAGTAAAAGCTCATGTAATCCTTTTTCTCACATGTGGAAATTTCTCCTGAACAAGATGATCTAAAATTCAGGAGCAGTTGTATTCAGTACCTGGTAGGACAAGATTTTTACAGAGATAGTAGGAGCTTTTGGTCCTCGCACATACTCAACAGGGTAGGACACTTTATTCTTTCTTCCTTAGCACTGTAGGCTTTAAAAATGTAATGCACAGTGTTACAACTCCTTCTAGACATTGTCAATTAAGTTCCCTAAAACTACACTGTGACTGAAGAAGTTAGAAGTCTTGCAGAGCAAAAGCAAACCCTCTGGTAATCTATCTTGTGTCATTGTTCTCTCTGTCATACTTGGAATAAATGGAAAAATGTAGAGTTAAAATAATAATTGTATGATAAATGTTTCTTCTCATAATGATTCTAGAATATGTAATGGTGGGCTTAAAAATAATAAAGAAAACCTAGAAATGTTTTGAATATCAACTGGTGTCACCTCTCAGGAATTTTGCAATTTACCTTGGAGGGGGAGGAGTGCAGGGAGTCAAATAAAACTCAGCATCTCATAAAGGAACAGTAAATCAAAGACAGAGTTCCTGTCAGTCTTCTATGGTGAAGAAATGTATTTGTCACGTGACAAACAATGACATTATACAATGACATAATTAAGAGTAAGTACAAGGAATATGACACCAAGCTGAGTGGTGCAGTTGACACGCCTGAGGGATGGGATGCTATACAGAGGGACCTGGACAAGCTTGAGAAGTGGGCCCATGTGAACCTCATGAGGTTCAGCAAGGCCAAGTGCAGGGTCCTGCACCTGGGTCTGGGCAATCCCCAGTATCAATACAGACCGGGGGATGAATGTGATGTGAGCAGCCCTGCTGAGAAGGACTTGGTATTGGTGGATGAAAAGCTGGACATAAGCTGACAATGTGTGCTCACAGAAGGTGAACCGTATCCGGGACTGCATCAAAAGAAGCGAGGGAGATGATTCTGTCCCTCTACTCCAGTCTCACAAGACCCCACCTGGAGTCCTGCGTCCAGCTCTGGAGTCCTCAGCACAGGAAAGACATAGACCTGTTGAAGCGGGTCCAGAGGAGGGCCACGAAAATAATCAGAGGATGAAGCACCTCTCCTATGAGGACAGGCTGAGAGATTTGGTTTTGTTCAGCCAGAAAAAGAGCAGGCTCCCAGGAGACCTGATAGCGGCCTTTCAGTACTTAAAAGGGCTTATAAGAAAGATGGAGAAAGACTTTTTAGCAGCACCTGTTGCGATAGGACAAGAGCTGATGGTTTTAAACTAAATGAGTGTAGATTTAGACTAGATAGATAGAAGGAAGACATTTTTTACAATGAGGGTGGTGAGACACTGGAACAGGTTCCCCAGAGAGGTGGAAGATGTCCCAAACATGGAAACATTCAAGGCTAGTATGGATGGGGCTCTGAGCAACCTGATCTGGCTGCAGATGTCCCTGCTGATTGCAGGGGGGTTGAACTCGATGACCTTTAAAGGCCCCTTCCAACCCAAACTATTCTATGATTCTATGAATAGTAGGGAACTAGGACATGTTTTTAGAGATCAATTCATACCCCATAGATAAGCAGTGGAAAGGAAGATTGTTAAAAAAAAAAAAAAATCCCTAGTAAAAAATTTGGCTCTGGGAACTGATTCTTAGAGTATCAATTGTTAAGGATTTGTTGCTTCAGCATAACAGCTAGGAGTTACCTTGGAAGGAATCTTGAAAAGCCACTAAAGATCAGGCAAAATTTCAAGTCAACTTATAGACCATGGCATTCTTCCTCTTCTTTGTATTCCTATTTCAAGTTTTGTGTTCCAGAACCTCATCTCATGTGCTTTTGATAGATGAAAATCTGTGTTTCTTTGAGAGAAGCAACTTTTGAGTATAATGTACATCTAGAGTGTTAATTTATATCTACAGTTCAGTCCTGGTTGATGGTCTACTGATCATCCAAAATGCATAAATACTAGTTTATCCCAGGTTATTTCTTGGTGTGAAAAAATAATTCTTTTCTGGAATGAAATCTGTATGCAGTTCCAGACTTCTCTAAGTTTCTGATGCAATGGACAGCAGGTTCAGCTTCTGCTGTTTTTCTTCTCCAGCATAATTTCACCATAATGTCATTTTTAGGAGACACAATAAGTACTCTCAATTTTGTACCACAATGAGCATTCTGATACACTACATCATAACCATTATCAGGACACTCCAGACTGAAGCCCCCTTTAATCCCAGTTACACAACCATAAGACATAAAGTCTCAATTAGTCTAGATAGGCTGGAAACAGTGAATCTACCACACAGTGGGTATTCATGTGCAGTGTGGTATTCCTGTCTAAAATAGATATATTTGGCAGTCTATGTGTACTTCTACCAAACTACTCAAATTGTGAGCTAAAAATCCTTTTGCTGTCCCTTGGAGCATCTGGATTTATAGTGATGTGGTAACTAACCCATGTTCACTTTTAATGGGAAACAACGTTTAAAATACTTTTGCATATCATCATGTTACTGCCCAGTGGTGCTGAATAAAAAGTCTGACTGTCAGACTGTTTTTCAGTAGTAATGTGATCATATCAAGTACATCTTGAAAAAAGAGACCACTGTTTTACAAAATGTAAAGCGTTGTTTGGATGGGTTTTTTTTTGTTTTTAAATTGTTATATAATCCATGTGAAAATTTTCCATTTATAATTTTCTGTGCTTCTGAGCATTTTCTTCTGATTACCATAGGGTATGTCAAAATTGGCAGATTTTTTACTTCTTGGGTGATGATGTAAAATCAGCTGCATCTCAAATACATCTGTATTTCCTGTGATTTAGTCTCCGTAAGAAAGAATATCCAAGAATGCAGATTTAAACCAAAATGAAGCTCAACGTTTCTTTGGTCCACAGAGATGTGCCCCTTTATCTGGAAACAAATTTATCTGTCCAGTGGTGTCATTTGGAAAATGAAAAAAAAAAAAAAAATCACAGCTGTAAAACCCTATCTTCTTTTTCTATCTTCAAAAATGTTATTTAAATCCATTAGATTTAACCCCATTTTTTCAATGTCATGTCTTTAATTTCCTTGGATTTACTACTATTTGGCAAAATAACCTTCTGTTCCCTCCTATCCTTCTGGTTTATCCCCTAAACCCACACAGAGGAAGAGTACTAAAGAGATCACCCATGAAAATAGATGTACAGACAAATCAGAAGTTTAGCAAACTTGAGTTATACACAGTTTCAGCTTATTTTAAATCATTCTATTTTTATTTTAGTTAAAAGACCATGACCTCTTTTTTGCTTCATAGAGTCATAGAACAGTTAGAGTTGGAAGGGACCTTGAAGATCATCTAGTTCCAACCCCCCTGCCATGGTCAGGGACACCTCCCACTAAACCAGGGTGCTCAGAGCCCCATCCAACCCGGCCTTGAACACTTCCAGTGATGGGGCACCCACAACTTCCCTGGGCAACCTGTTCCAATGTCTCACCACCCTGACAGTAAAGAATTTCTTCCTAATATCTAATCTAAATCCACCCTCTTTCACTTTAAAACCATTCCCCCCCTTCTTATCACTACACTCCCTGATAGAGAGTCCCTCCCCATGTTTCCTGTAAGGTCCCCTTTAAGTACATGAAGGCCGTTATCAAGTCTCCTGGGAGCCTTCTCTTCTCCAGGCTGAAAAACCCCAACTCCCTTAGCCTGCCTTCATAGGAAAGACGCTCCAGCCCACTGATCAGCTTTGTGGCCCTCCTCTGGACTCACTCCAACAGGTCCATGTCTTTCTTCTGAATGCAAGAATACATCTTGTTGAACAAATACATATAAACTGTTATCCATGATTCTACAGAGCTTCGATGTTTCTTATGTTCTTATTGCTCTCTGACTTGTTTTTGTAGACAGAATAGGAAGAACTGGAGTTTCTTTAATTCTATGTCATATGAATGTCAGTTTTCAAAATAGACAAGTAGTGTTAGTACAAATAGATAACATTTCATTTTAAATATATTATTCTTACGTACACTTAAGTTAGGCAGTTCTTGAAATTCAACTCAGGACAAATAGGAATTGTGTATGTGAATCATTCCATTGATTTTACTGCAAGTACTCCTCCGAGCAAGCAGTAAATATTCTGGCCTTTGCGGCTCATTAATTCTCCTCTGATTTTTATTTTTTTAAAACCCTAATCCTATAGCAACTAATCCTACAAAGACAAAAAAAATAATACGGTTTCAGATCTGGTCTTTATCAATTATAAGATATCCAATTGAGAAGTTTTATATTTGAGGAGATAAATTTCAGAACAGTAATCATTAAATATGTGGTGGTTTTAATTTACATTTTTACCTTTGAATCCCAAGTACTTGGGACAGTAGCATGGAACAAGGTACTTTCTCTGTTATTCAGTTATGAGATGAGAGGAAAACTCTTTACCCCAGTGTTCCGAGACCCAAAGATTTGTTCAGCACATTTTAGCATAGGATCATCTGATCAAATATGTCTATCACAATCTACAAAACACCTTATTCCTCCACTTAAAAAAAAACAGGTTCCTTGACCTGATTTGGCTGCCTTTGATGAGAAACTCTTAAATTCCATCATACAACAAATGAAATCATTAGGCTGTAGATGTCTAGGCAAATATTAAAACTAAGAAAGAAATGAAAAACATGCAACTAAACCAGTAATAGTTTTCTGACATAGAATAACAGTAATTAATGGCAGGAGATGAAAAAGAAAACTTATATTTGGAACAAGAAATGTGCTAAGGAAAAAAATAACCTGTATTACAAGGAAGTATAGGTCCTAAAAAAAAATTAGATCCTGAGACATAGTCTTACTAAACATAGTAAGAAAATTCCTTTAGGGGCTTAAGAATAAATCAACGCATATTGTGTTTTAATTTAAGCATTTCTTTGTTATGCTAGTAGTTTACATATTGCAGAGGCAGGACAACAGAAGCAGAAAGCTGCCTGTTGGGAATATAGGAAATGATATGAGTGAAAAGAAGCAAGTAAAAGTAAGACAGATTTTTAAATACAGTTTTCCAGACTAATCTTTTTAGATCTGGCTTGTATCACAAAGATATTTGTTTAATTAATGTGTTGGCTAAAATGTAATACAATGGTGGCAATACTTATCGGAGGATTATACAGTGCTACCAATAATCCATTTATCTAGATAGTAAATTTACCCATACTTAACTACATTAACATCTAACTCATTCTTTCATTCATTTACCCGTTCAGAAAGTCAGTCGGCCTGATTGGAACTGTATTCAAAATATCATCAGAAAAATAATTTAGACTGAAGCCCATCCAATCAGCATACGTAGTAACAGAAAATACTGGAACAATATAAATAATATCTGCATAGTGGCTGAAAATCCCATACCTGAAAGGAGTAATTTCAGTGGAAGTCTTGGAATCCGTACTTAGGATTCATCCTAAGATATAACTTTGTCAACTCATTATATACTTATGGGCTTTTCTAGCTACTGATTGCCATTTGTAAATGAGGAATTCACAACAACTGAGACAACTCAGAAAAGTGGTATGTTGTCTGGTTATATTAATTGATTTTTGCAGTCACTGTGGGTGATTAAAATAAAATAAAATTATATGCTTTCCCAAACTGATTCCCTTTCCTTGCAGAAGCGAGAGCAATCCAAAAGGTCAATGGGAAAGAAGAACAGCTGGTAAAGAGACAACTGACCATCCCTCTCTCCTCCCCTGCTCTCCTCCCCTCCTTCTCTCATGCATACTCATGCACAGATATCCAAACCGCCCAACCTTCTGCTTGACTGAGCTCAGCATCTGCAGTGAGGAGTCTTCTGCTCTCAATTTTGTCTTATTTTTCAAAACCAACCATCTCTAATGTGGTCCTGGTTTAAGGGACTAAAGTAAAAATAAGGTCATCTCTATGTACTTCTTACAAGTGGCTTTCCTGAGACCTTCTGAAAATACATTTTCCATAAGTGTTATACTATAGCCTTCCTTATTCGCTTATGTAATGATAATATTCTGCCACGAAGTGAGGCATGACAGTCTGCGATTTTATGCCACTATTCACATTGTGAGTGGCAGTAAAACACTTGGACTATCCAAAGAAATGCACTATAAGAAAATACATGCTGGAGTCACAGTCCCATCAGCCTTTGAAATGTAGCAGTGGCAGCACATTTTACCCGGTAGCTTGACTGACAGATGACTGGGAGAAGTCAGGAATAAACCAAGGGTAGGTATGAAGTCAAAATCATATTAACAGCTCATTGTATCCAATAGTAGCCAGATGAATAAATATTTTGTGGTTTTACTTTAAAGCATTGTGTACTTAAGTAAGGGAATTACACAGGTGCTTCCCTAGAGGCTTCTCAAAAGCATAGGGGAGTCTAAATGTTGCTACTTTCACTTCTGTCATTAAAAAGATCAAGCATTGTGTGGGCAAATGAGGTCAGTTTTTAAGTGAGCAAGCATTTGGGAAGCTCTCATTCAACAATGGAATTGCCATAGAGAGAGAAGAAACAGAGAGCCAGAAACCAGGCAGAAAAAAAAAGTTAGGTTATTTTGCTAGTTGCCCCCAAAATAACTTTTCTGTAAACAAAAGCAAAACCAAGCCCTTAAATATTGACAAATGAAAAAATAAGTTAAGCAAATAACCTCATTTAGAAAAGGAATAATTAATAAATAAGCAATCCAGTTATGAGTCCATTGGATTTTCTTACTATCAGATAGATTCTGAAAATAAAATAGATCAGAGGGAAAGCAGAACAGCTCAGTTCCTACCAAGCTTTCACCAACAAAACCAGTAATAACTCAGGAAAAAAGGAAAAATTATTTGTTTGCTTGTAAATTGTTGCAGTTAGTTCAACAGGATTTGCAAAATAAATTCTCTTGGTATAGGCTACCAATTTTTTTTCTGTATTCTGTTACACTGGATTGTGTCTTTCCAAAATTGGGTAAATTTTTGTGGACCAAATTTTTAATGCCAACCGTCTTCTGAATCAGAACCTTTATTCTAACAATCAAAAGAAAGAAAGTTTGCAGTCATCTTAGCTCAAACAGGGAAGGTTTGCTGATCTTGGTGATTCCTAAGAACCAAAATAACATTTCAGAAGACTAGCTAGTTCACAATTAGTTTTCTTTACAAACCAGATATTTTGGTTGTTTTGTAGCTAAGGCTCACCGGGTAAAGCTTGCATGTCTGAAGCCACAAGTGATGCCTGTACTTACTCAGGACCCAGACTGGTCTAGGGAGCTACAGCCAGTATTCACAATGAGTTTTCACACTACTTAACTTGTTAAACAAATTATGCGTAATATAATAGTTTCCAAAACACAGCTTCAGTTACTTTAAGTCTGTAATTTCTGAGAAGCCCCATTGTTATATTCTGAAGCTTTGTGTCCAAATGCATCTGGGTTAAAAAAGTAGCAGGGAAAAATATGGCTTCATCTCACACTTCCTGTGAGATGTGGTTTGGCTGCTCAGTTCACATCATGTAGGAATAAGACCCTTTTGTGAAGGTTCAGAGTCATGGGGTGTGTTAAAATGCAACAATGATTTAGTTATGCATTATCCCATTTCTGGCACATCTATTATATTGAGGAAACTGGGAACTGGTGCCATACCACGGAATAACTGCAGGGCTCTGGATGTTGCCTTGAACTGAAGGATTATTTAGCCACCACTGTAAGCTTTCTAGACAGGTGTTCTCATGCTTGATCACACATTAAGAAGAACAGATCCTTGGTGTTGTGTAGATCCTGTATTCTGACCTTATAGCAAAAATGCCTCTAAATATTTGCCTTTGCAGAAATGTATTCTGATGAGGGGCCTGAAAAACAGATGGCAGGGTGAATGGCACTGTTCAAATCGTGACAAAAGAAGAAAAGCTTCATGTCTGGCCACATCTTGCTGCACTGCAAGACTGATTTGAGTAGCTCCATTTAGTTTTCAGGGGAGTGATAAGCTAGAGCACTGTGAGTCAGTTTGCTCATCTGTGCTCTTGAAATTCCCCTGCAGTCAGTCCAGAGTTGCTTTGGCTCAATTGAAGCAGACTCAGTCAGTGGAAAGCAATCATTCTCTTTTCTGCGTTTCATTCAAACTCATGGGAGCTTTCATGACAGTTATCATCCTTCTTGCTAGATCAGGCCAATCTTGTGTGACACTATCAACATTCCACAGTCAGAAAGAAAATTAAGGAGGAAAAAAAAAATACTATAAATCCATTCAGGCTACAAAAAACAGTGACGGAATATGGATCACCACAAGAATTATTTTTTGGGTTTCTTTTTTAAAAAAAACCAACTCCTTCTTTGTTATATTGTTACATTTTTGTAATTGCTTTTTCAATCACTTCCTTTCTTTCCACAGCATATTCCATGGGTTAAGGACTGTAAAATACCACTAATAGCTCAGAGTGCAGGCAGACGTCCATAAACAGTCTACAGCTGGCCACAAATGAAGGTGTCTACAGAGCTCTGGCAGATCAGTGGTGTCACTTAGAACTATCATGGCACACCCAGTAAAGAAACCAATCCAGGGAAAAAATCTTAATCTTATCCTTTTTGTGACCAGCTCACTGTAAGTTCTTCATGTTAGTAATTTGGTTAGACACAAGGCAAGTCTACTGACAGCTATCAGTATTTTCCCCTGACAGGGAAGCCACATAGTTTTACTTTGCTGAGGTAAGCATTAACTATTTTAAGTGTGAAATAAGTTTTCTGTCATGTTCCCTTAAAACTATTAATTGTGTTAACATTATTGTGAGTAACTTGGTTTACTAGACTGTTTGTGCAAAACCAGGTTTCTGGAGGTAGCAGCCAGTGCTTAAAAGAATTGGAAAGAATGTAATAGAAATGCTATATTTCTGATCTGATCTGATCAAAAATATTTTAAAATCAATATACTATGCCCAAAAGATTACGTTTATATAAGACTCACTTTATGAGTCATATTTCTCAATTATTCTTTCTCATTATGGCCTTTAAGAAAATATTAAATAAACTAAAAAAAGAATATGTTAGCAGATTGATGCAGATGAAATATCTTTCAGTGGTAAACTGCAGTTCCTTGAGCTGACCATACTAGTGCTGTCTTCAATCTGAGACTTGAAACTTGACTCCAGATATTCCAAAAAGATACGATATGAAACATTATAAGGACTGGTGTCTCTTAGGTGCCTGATGATATATAGGACTGCCTTGACCTCTCTCAGGTATGCAGGATGCTTACATATAGGATAAAGAGACTATCAAATGTCATTAGGGGGCTCTCTATCTGGCCAGAAAGGATCCTGAGAAAAGAAGTGCCTTACAGAATGGAGACAATGATGGAGATGCTTAGGCAGCAAGCAGAAGCAGCTCCATTCACTGTGGTGTTGTACAAGAAGGCAGGAAGGATTCATGGGGCTGGAAAAGGGAAGGACAAAGAATTCATGACACCATCTTCTTGCAGGTAAAATTATGTGTGGGATTTTTTTATTTAAGCATTGGATGAAATAAGAAAGGACTTATGCAAGCAGAAACAGAACACTCCCCTTCTTATAGTGCATCTCTGCTTCTTGCTGCACACCTTATCAAAAGAGGTAGAGAATTTGCTGACCCTTCTTCTTTTACAGGCAATGATTGGGGTTGGTTCTCTGGCAGAAAAAGAAACTCATAAAAATTCATATGAGAAGAAATAATATTGGATATTTTCAGGGTAGATCACATAAATATTATCTGTTCAATGAGAAGGAAACCCATCACTTGATGATTGAGCATTTTTTAAAAGTCAGCTCTGGTCAGCACTGTATTTTGTGAGGTGCGTTAGGCATGGTCTGACAACAATCGTGGGCTTGAATCCTGCAGAGTCCTAACTGTGAACTACAGACAGTTTCAGAGTCTGTATTGGATGTGGGCATGCTCTGGCTGCTGAGCTGTATGGCCCATAAAAATCTGGCCAGGTCCAAGAACACACAGGATGTGTGGGAACTGGGTAGCTTCAAAGTTAACAGAGGAGCAAAATAAGAATTTTCAGCAGTGCAGTTTTTAATTTAAGTATCTTAGACTTACTTTGATACCTAAAACCTTGAATAGAACTTGCTTTGATCAAACACCAAACCCTTTTGTTTTGCGGCTTCTGAGTAAAAATTAATGAATCAAAATTTGACCTACAAGAACCAATAAATCTGAATGTGGAATTTTAGTTGCAAAATTATTTCTTGAGAACATCTTTGAGGCTATTTCAGTTTGAGATTTTGCAAGAATCGAATTTAAATACTACTGTAGTTTAAATTTTCCATATCAATTGCCATATACAGAATAGTTATTGAACTCAAGATTACTGTATTAAAAACAGATAGAGAATTTAAGTTTTAGCTTCCTTTAAGGAGATATATTTTTTTTAGATAATGAAATAATGTTTAGAAAATGCTATAGCTAATAGAAAACAAAATTGACAAAGAAGAAATTAAATCAAGATGGCTACAACCATCATTTTCCTTTAAAGGAGAACTGCTACTTTTTTTGAGTTGTTTTGGTTTATGTGGTTCTATGCTTATATGTCAACTTCAGATTCAAAAAGAATTCAAGAAATACATGCAAAGTGTAGAGGACTTTTTTCTGAACATTCAAAATTTTCTTCAATAAGTATAGGGGGATCCATTAAATAGAAAAGTTCAATTTATATTCAGTTATTCTTCTTTATTTTACTTCTATTAAGTCCTTGCCATCCAGAGATTGGAATTGTTTGATGCTAAATCAGGAAATAAGAAATAAGAAATAAATATATCTTTATTAATTTTATGAAGGAAAGAAACTGCCTTCCTAACTCAGAATTAAATTCAACCTGTATGTATTTAGTAGAAAATAATTATGTTATCTCTATTTTATTTCGTTTACTTTCCTCATAGGGATGGATACAAGAAATTAAATTGCTGAATTAAATATTATCGTTACAATGAACAACTAGCTATTATGGAATATTTAACTCAATTTACTAGAAACAGAATCCATAACACATATCTCTGGAAATTAATACAGCAACATATTTATTAGTGATTACTTTCATGGTTTGAGTAAACTGCATATCTAGAGAATGAAAAATCCGTTTTTCTTGATATAAAATACTATTATTAAAAATAAGCAGACTCAGTCTGACTGTAATGCAAATACTTAGTTCTCAAAGAAATACTATTTACATTTTATACCTCAACATACTGCCTATGCCATATAAGAATAAACAACTGATTTAAGACTTCACTATAATTAATTAATTCTATATATTTAATTATAATTAATTCCTTAATTCTCTTTGAAATTGTAACTCATTAAAACTAGACATTAAAACCATGACATACAGAGAATTCATTTTATCTTAAATATGTATATTCCTACATTTGTAATAATAACTAATTTTTGTGGTTTTTTATGCCCTCCTGTCCAAAAAAAAAACCACTCTTCAAATCTTCAGCTTTCTACTTTTTGAAGAAAGTGGATCTACTCAACCACTAAAAAGCAGTATGGATTATTCCAGTGAACTAATAAATAGGCAACCTGTGGAATCATTCAGGTTTTTGGAAAGCTCAAATGAACTGGAAAACACAAAATCTATCCTCTCCTCATCTATTATAAGATGAAAAATTACACAGATAGCATTCCAAACATCGTCAGTTGAAAGGATATAAACATTTTAGCAAATATGATATTTAGCACATTAATGACTAAATACTTGGCTTTTATGATGTTTAGGAAGATCATGTAAGCTTTTTCCCAAAGCTTCCCAGATTTCCATACAGGGCAGAATTCCTTTTAGAAATTGAAGGATTTGGAAATGTAATATCTTTGTATAGACACTGCATTGGACACAGTCATTCTAATATTACTTTATGTAATCTCCAGGTAGGACAGACATATATTAATCATGAGAATTATCTTCTCTCAGAATTGATGGTCTGATTACATGATATAATTCCCCTGTTGCATAAAAAGGCAAGGGGCAACACCTCTCATAACAGTGAAATAAAGCCCCATCATTCCTTTGCAATATTATTCAAAACAGACCAGGAATTTTATCCAGAACATTCTATTCTTCTGCTCCCACAACCTTAATCTAAAATAATTGAACTTTTGCACAGATTAAGTTGGATTTGCAGGGGTGTGACAGTACCACACTCCTGTTGATTAATCTCTCGGACACATACATACACGATAAGCCATACCAAATAGCATTGGTTAGTGCTCAGGAGCATTAACTACAGAGTTCTATTCTAAGAAAGACTGCTAAATGTTAGGAGGAAGTATGTAAATGACAGTTTGATGAGTAGAAAGTCATGTTGTTCAAAGCTCTATGGGGTCCAGTAATGGCACCTTGAACAATAATTTGTTCGTAAAGCCAATAGACAATGTACTGCTCCAGTGAACTGCTACAGCTATTATTTGATCAGAATAAATTCATGCAGGCTGAATTAGTGCTTTGCAAGAAAGTAAAGCTATGTAGATAGCCTGCCTGTAAAATAAATTTACCTGTAGTAAAGTCATGAGCAACCTGATCTAGCTTCCAAGTTATATCTAAATTCAAAGTCGATCTTTCTTTGACCAGCATATTGAATTAGATGACCTCCAGATACCCCTTTCAGCCTACCTTGTTTTTTACGTTTAAGAAGTTGGAAAGTAAAAGTATGTAAACTGAGGGAAACATAGATATATATGTTCATACAGATATTTTTGAAATTCAAGGACAGGAATGAATAATGAAGAAAAAAGATCATAAGAATAGAGGAATGATATCTTGCACTCTTCATGCGATGTGACCTTCCAGAAAGTTATACTACCCTATGCCATGTTTCGTTAGCTGAGACTTGCACAATGGAGTGCAGTGAGACAGTAAGAGCAAAGTGCATACACTCCTAGAGTCCTGCTTTGACTCCTCTCTCCTCATGCATGAATTCTGAAGCTTCATAGCACCAGTGAACATCCTGTAAAGTTTGATGGTACAAGGAAAGCCATTCCAAACCCTCTGAATTCCATTCACTTGGCCTGTCAAGTAAATACAGCAAAACATCCATTGTACCGCTGGTCACTCTACCTCTATCATTACTCCTATTTCATGTCAGTGGGATTACTGACACAGTGAAGTACTATCCAAGAACTGTCTAGCCCTCACCCAAGCACAAGAGAAAATCTTTCCTCCATGACTTATGTGAATAATGACCAAGAATAATTACAGTCTTTTGAACTGCATTCCACTGTGGAATGAACACTACGCCAAAGAAAAAAGGAGGACACAGTGACAGAAGGAAAAGTTAAGTTCCAGTCTCAAAAGCAATCATTTCAATTGTTAACATTCCTCCTCTTTTGCCTCTGGCAATTCTTGTGGTCTCAGTCTTGCTATGCTTTCTTTCCCCCTCCCCTCCCTATATTCGTTACTGCTGTTTCTTTGCGATTCAGTAAAGCCCTTACTTACCTACAGAATGCCAGAACATGTGAATGAAACTTAAAATCTTTTCAATTTACTTTCTCATCCCATTTTCCAAGTGCTGCTTTCAAATATTCATTAGAACAGGGTTTGATGAGAGGATCTCAAGATAACCATGATTACTCTAATTTACTTCACAATTCTTTCCCCATTTTTAAAATTCTATCTGTAAGTATACAGCAGTGAGAAACTAAATATTCCAAACACTATTGTTCATACTTAGATGTACCAATTTAAAACAAGAACAATAACAACCAAACCTACCCACAAGGTGGATTCTTTGCGTATGGTGTCAAAAGTTGTCTGGTAAGAGTTTCAGTCGCAGTAAACATGTCTCCATGTTTTTACTGAACTACAGGGAAAGAATATTTAGCAATAGTGAGTATGAAAGGACAGAAATATATTCTTTTTTGGATGGTGACATTGGGTTATGAAGGGATTTTTAACAATGACCAATTTTTAAATGCCAGAAAATCAGTGTGGGTTGTTTTTTTTTTTTTAAAAAAGGAGTTTGAAGACATTTGAACAGCAAAAATTATCAATAACTAACCACGACGTATTAAGCACATGAAAATTTGTTATTTAATTGAAGAGCAGAAAGAAACTGACAGTGCTAGAGCCTGAAGTCCCTTATTTATGAGCGCATCTTTTATCAATTTATGCTTAGCATGGTGTATGTTGGGTGCCAGCACTAATATGTTAATATATTATCATTGTCTGGCTAATTGAAATAAGTTATAGCTGAGGAAAATAATAGGAAGTCATTCATTATAAAGGGTAAGTAGCATGCAGAGCGTTGTCTGTATATATAGCCAATGCCATCTACATTAATTGCAAAGACTGTGATAGCAGAATTACTCAATAAAATGTTCACTTTTCAAATATACAGTGAGCTTTCAGATCACTCTCTGTTCTGCCTCAAACTAAATCCTGCAATGTGCATATGGCTGAACCCAGAGATAGCTGGAGATACTCTGGGTCTCCCACTCTCAATCAGGAGGAATTAGAGGTCTGGGTGTAGTTGCAGGGCTATGATCTCATTGGGGTACCAGAGATTTCACACTGTAGCTTACACAACTGGAGTGCTCCAATGGCTGGATACTGGCTGTTCAGGAAGAAAAGACCAGGACAGCAATGAGAGGAAGTAGCCCTTGATTTGAAGGAGATGTAACAATGCATGGAGATCTGCCTTGGGATAGATGGTGAGGCAGCTGAGAACTTATGGGTCACTATTAGAGGGCAGAACAACATGTTCTGGTGTCGTGTTGGGTGTCTGCTACAGACCAGCTGATCAGGAAGAAGAAGCAGATGAGGCCTTCCTCAGACAACTGGAAAAAGTCTCGTGTTCACAGACCCTGGTCCTCTTGGGGGACTCAAACCAGCCAAATATCTGCTAGAGAGTCAACACAGCAGGGCACAAGTGGTTCTGGAGGTTTCTGGAGTACATCAATGACAACTTATTAACACAAGCGGTCAAGGAGTCAACAAAGGAAGACTGCTGGATTTCATACTTACAAAGAACAACTTGTTGGGATGCAACAGCTGGGGACGTCCTTGTTTGCAGTGGTCATAACATGGGGGACTTCAAGATTCTGAGAGGAAGGAGCAGGGCAAAAAGCAGGATCGCAACCCTGGACTTCAGGAGAGCAAATTCAGGAACCTGCTTGAAAGAATTCCCTGAGAGATGGCCCAGGAGGGAGGGCCAAGAGGTCTAGCTGATTTTCAAGAACCAGCTCCTTCTTGCTCAAGAATGGTTTATTCCCTTTTGCAGGAAATGAAGCAAACACAGCTGGAGATCTGTATGAATGAACAAGGAGATCCTGATAAAACACAAGCATAAAAAGAAGAGTATAAGAAGTAGAACCAGGGACAGGTGACCCAGGAGGAATACGGGAACAGTCTCCAAGTGCGTAGGGATAGGGTTAGGAAAGTGAAAGCCCATTTGGAGTTGAATCAGACAAGGGAGATGAAGGACAACAAAAAGGGCTTTGAAAGGCACATCAGCAGCTAGGGATGAGGGAAAATTTGTGTCCACTGCTGAAAGGGGCAAGGGACCTGATGGCAAAGGACATGGAAAAGACCAATGCACTGAATTCCTTCTCTTCAGTCTTTATTGGAAATACTTGACTTCATCAATCCCAGGTCCCTGAGACCAGTGAGAAAGTCTGGACCAGGGAGGACTTACCCTCAGTGGAGGACTATCGGATTAGGGAACATGCAAACAAACTAGGGGCATGCAAGTCCATGGGGCCTGATGGGAAGTACCCACAAGTGCTGACTGAGCTGACTGATGTCATTGTGAGGCCACTCATGATTACCTCTGAAAGGTCATAGTGACTTGAGGATGTTCCTGAGCTCTGGAAGAAAGCAAACTTCACTCCCATTTTCAAGAAAGGCAAGAAGAAGAATCTCAGGAACTTCAGGCTGGTCACCCTCAACTTGACCCCAGGGATGGTGATGGAGAAACTAAACCTGGAAACCATTTCCAAGCTTAGTCAGGACAGGTAGGTGTTTGGGAGTAGTCAGCATAGATTTACAAACAGGAAATCATGCCTGATCAACCTAATACCCTTCTATGATGAGATGACTGATTTAGTGTACAAGTGGAGAGCAGAGGATTTAGTTTATCTTGACTTCAGTTACTGCTGTTTCTTTGCGATTCAGTAAAGCCCTTACTTACCTACAGAATGCCAGAACATTTTTGATGTTCTTTGATGCTCTCTGCCATAACATCCTCATAGACAAGCTGACAAAATATGAGTGAGACAACTGGACAGTGAGGTGGCTGGAAAAGCGGCTGAACTGCTAGGCTCAAAGGGTTGTCATAAGGGGCATGAAGTCCAGAGGGAGGGCAGTAACTAGTGACGTACCAAGGGGCAGACACTGTGGCCAGTACTATTCCTATTACCTTGATTAATGACACACAGAATGTCTCCGATGAGACAAAGTGCACCCACAGCAGGCTGGCAGACAATGCAAAGCTAGCAGGAGTAGTTGATACCAGATGGTTGTGCTGCCATTCAGAGGGACCTGAAGAAATGGGCCAAGCGGAATCTCATGAAGTTCAGCAAAGGGGAATGCCAAGTCCTGCCCCTGGGGAGAAATAATCCCATGCACCAGTGTATGCTGGGGACAACCAGCTGGGAAACAGCTTTGCAAAAGAGGCCCTGAGGGTTCTGGTGGACACAAAGTTATCCATGAGCCAGCAATGTTCCTTTGCTGTACACAAGGCCAACAAGTCTCCTGGGCTATGTTAGACAGAGTGCTACCAGCAGGCCAAGGGAGGTGATCCTTCCCCTCTGCTCAGTCCTGGTGAGACACATCTGGAGTACTATGTCCAGGATTGGGTTCCGCAGTAATAAACAGACATGGACATACTGCAAAATGCCTGCTAAGGCAGTAGAGCACCTTTCATACAAGGAAAGGTTGAGAGAGCTGGCACTGTTCAACCTGGAGGAGAGAAGGTTTGGGGAATCTTTTCAATGTATATAAATATCTGATGGGGGGTAGAGGAAGAGGTGTAAAGAAGATGGAGCCAGGTAGCAAGACTCTTTTCTAGTGGTGCCCAGTGACAGGACAAGAGACAATGTGCACAAGTTGAAATACAGAAAATGCCAATCAATCATATGGGACATTTTTTCTTTTTTTTTCTTTTTTTTTTTTTTTTAAACTGTGAAAGTTGTTAAACACTGGAAAAAGTTGTCCAGAGAGCTTGTGGCGTTTTCATCTTTAGATGTATTCAAAACTGGACAGGACATATACCTGAGGAACCTGCTTTGGGCAGGAGTTTGAACTAGACTATCTCTAGAGGTGACAGACAGCCTCAGTCATCCTCTGATTTTGTGTCTCTAGAAATGGTAGCCTTTGCCAGTGAAAATGCCCAGTGGCAGGAACAGATCCTAAAAAGAGCAATTTCTGGCATTGTAAATACAGGAACACACCTGGTTCAGCTGTAATGGAAGCAACCAAATTATTCTGTCACCTGGATTAGCTCACAAGAGCTAGAGTAGCTGTAAATCCTCTCCCTGGATTAAAATTGAAAGTACAATTTTGCCCATAGGTGTTAGATGGAAAAGGAAAATCCGGAATCAAGTAAACCAGAAAAGATCTCGCTAGTCGGCCATGTAGGTGGCCTGCAATATTGCCAGAGAGAATGTAATTCAATCTTCTGTAGATCTACTGCCAACTGTAACTATCTGGCTTGCATTTTATGTCTAATATTTGCCTTGATATTTTTACATAGGCTTAGCTAGTATTTTCCCTGCTATATCAGCATATCATAAGAAACAATTCACTGGTGGAAATGGCAGAAGCTTTGCTATTTGGCAATTGTACAAAGAGGTTGGACTAATATATTTGCAGGAATTCTCTACTGACAGAATTAAATGTATTAAAGATTTGCAGCAAAGGGGGAGGTGACTCTGAGTTAGGAGCCATTTCAGTTCCCTCATAGAGCTTGCCAAGGGAATGTGAACTGCAGGCTTTAATCCTGGAGAAGCTAATAGACACCTTGAAGGCTGGCCAGGTTACCCTGCATAAATGTTGCCTTGAAAGAAGAAGAACGCTACATGAAGTTTCTTTGCCTGAAGCTTCTGCTCACTGAATATTACAGAAGGAATAAAGTGATGCTTCTACTGAATCACAGGTCAGACACCCACTACAGAATTTTTCAGATGGGACCACACACACAAACCCCAACAACTAAGTGCTTTGTTTTATCTGAAACTTGCCCTGGCACCAACGGTGTTTCTTTCCTATTTCTTTCACAGGAAGCAGAACTATGAAAAGATTTTTCAGTACTTGAATATTAATTCTGCCAGCTGTGAAAATGCAGAATAGGAATACTGTGCTGTATATGGTCATAGGCCTTATCTCAAATAACCCTGCATCATTCAATAACTGTTTCCAGAGAATGGGATCCTCAGGTTCATCTCCAGTTCCCCAAAAGAATCTGAGGAGACACAGAGAAATGCAATGAATAAGCATGCAAAAGGTTTTTTTAGGGTTTCCTGATGTTTTGCTCTTTGACTCCAGCCAAGGATGGTTGTCTTGATAAAACTGGGAGTATCAGGAACATTCTGGAGAAGCAGGGATTTTTTAGCTTGCTCTGATCTGGGATGAATCCTTCATAGTAATTTTTCCTGATAAAATTTTCACTTACAATATTTTGTTAGTCCTGTAACACAAAATGTAAAATGTACATATGTGATTAATTGACATCACACACATTTGTGTGATGTCAATTTAGAATGTGAATAGTTTAAACTGATTCTGATAACTCAATGTGAAATATTTATGAATGTACACATAACTGTTCACTGTCAGTTTTGGTGACATTGGTATTTGTCATGTTGTTCTTTTCTGTCTTCATTCTGACTCTGAAACACATACTCCTTCAATACAACTGTGCATTTTCTTTCACTAAATCACATTTAGATTTACTGGCCTTTTTTAAAACTAACATCTGGATGGAAGACGAACTTCTTTCTGTTGATCAGATGGGAACAGCTGAACGTGCATTAGTTTTGTTAGTTTTACAGCTCTCTTTGGGTGTAGCTTTTTAGCATAACATATAGTGGTCAAGAAAATGTCATTGATGTCTCAATTTTTTATACCATCTCTTGTTTCATAAGATTCTTATATCTTCCTTTATTTGCTGCCTCATTTATACATGGAACTAATAATCTACCACTTCTTTTGTAGATACAGTATCTGATGGCCATGTAAATGGGGAAAATACTAACAGACACCAATATTTAATTAAAAGTAAGATCCAACTACTGTAATTATCACTGAAGATTCATAGCGTTAAAATATATCCCTGGAAAACAGCATTAATCTCTTGCCAAATTGCATGGAAAAGAAATTCTGGAGGACAACATCTGTGTCACATCCCTTATTGTTAAGAAATGAATGTTCAAGTCTGAATACTAACACCTCTTATTGTTAAAATTAGTCAGAGGTTTATAATTCTTCTCCCCCCCTCTCTCACGCCCCCCGATTCATTGCTGTATCCAGTGGGAAATAATAATTCTAAGAGCTTATAACTTGAGTCTGCAAACCTTTTCTAGTGCCACTGTAAATATTATGTGTCCCGATTTCCATTTTTGTTGAAATATGATGTGCGAGAATAATTACTGTTTGTCTCTCAAAAAAGACAGGGATAATTTTGTTCTATATATGTACTACTGGTACTATAATGTGTACACCTGGATTCAGATAGGTTCCTAGAATCAGAGAGGTTGTGTGTCTCCTACTGAGATTTTCTTAATACATTTTTTTCAGATTGTTGCTTTTTATTTTCTCTTTTACTTCATCATTTAACTGTATCTATCTTTGCTCTTTACCCAGTTCAGGATTTGTGACATATTTGGAGGACTTCCGAGGTACACTTGTTCACTGTAACGGGTTCTCCAATTAATATTGCATTTAAAAACCAGCCATCCTGCTGTTGCAGAAATAATGCAATTGTACATAGATGAACATATGGTAAGTACAAAAAGAGAGAATTTCTTTCTTGTATTATTCTGATTTTTTTATTTTGTCTCTGACAAATAAGTGATTTATATACACACACACAGCAACAGCACCCAGTAGCAAAAAGCTGGAAAAGGGTTAGCTCATAAAGACGTACATGTATGCAAGACACATATAAAACATACACAGAAGGATATATACTTTCTTTTGTCCCCAAAACAATGAAAGCACCGCAGAATTACCATTTTAGAAACATGAGGGGAAAAGAAGTAACAAAAATCTGACTGAGACAGTCTATCAAGATGATGCTGTTTTAAACCAATGCATCTGTACTGCTTATGCCTCCCTCACAGTCAGCATCTGTTTTACCTGGTCGCTTCCAGCTTAACAACCTCCAGGCTATCCTGAGGGCCAGTTCTTTCAAAATACTGTAAGATTTTTCTGCATCTTACCTACTTACCTTTTCTAGCACAAACAGACTTCAAATCTTGAAAAAAAAAAAAAAAAAAAAAAAGTAAATTTGTATTTGTATCCTACATATTCTATAGCAAGGTGGAATAATTTTTTACACTGGTTTTACATTCTCCAAAAAATTCAATATTATTTATCCATCAGCGGCTGTTTTCCACAAAACTTATGTTTGACAATGGAGAGCATTTTGGCAGTATTTTTCCAGATGTTTCACTCAGTATCTATCAGTAGTCATTATATTTTCTAGATAACACATGCTGCCATCTTTTTTTCCTCCTTGTATGTGCAAGGAAGTAATAATCTGTCAGCATCAGCTGTTCTATTTTATAGTTTTTTAATCATCAATGTTTGTTAATTGTAGGCAAATTAGACTCCAAACTTTCACTTAACCATCATTTCTTGTACCCAGAAGAATGAACTTAAGTGTTCTTCTGTACTCCTGGTCTCCAATTTGCCCACTTCTAGGAAACTTTGAAGGAAGGCTGCATCCTTGTGACGTGTACAGGATCTAAAAGGAAGGCAGATCAATGTTCTCAGAATCCTTGTTTTAGGCTCTGTGGAGGCTCAGACATGCACCAGGTCATGTTTGGTTCATATTTGTGCTAGAAGTATAACATCTAAATAAACCTACACAGAATTGCTCAATTCTGCTGGTCTCCAAAACTGAAGGATACACAGGTTTTACGCAGTTCTACATGTTAAACATTGATGTTTTCCCATAGCTCCTCTTTTAAAAATTATCAAGTACCCAAATTTGAATTGTTTCTCTCCTTCTGTAAAATGTTTGTGACATCTCATTTTGATAGGAACATTTTGGTTACTATTTTTCCGTTTTGCTATTAAGAACCCAATAAGCAAGACCAGACATCATGGAACATTTTCAATTAGCTAATTAGCTAGCCTTTCTTCGCAACCAGTTTTAGCCAGACCT
This sequence comes from Charadrius vociferus, assembly GCF_000708025.1. Classification (NCBI taxonomy): domain Eukaryota; kingdom Metazoa; phylum Chordata; class Aves; order Charadriiformes; family Charadriidae; genus Charadrius; species Charadrius vociferus. Next base: position 289,346 of record NW_009647595.1, read on the forward strand.
TTGTAGTAAAACCTAAATATAAATACTAAATCTGAGAGGAAAAAAAGTACCTGCTATTCTGCAGACATTAAAAGAGGCCAATATAAGGATTAATTAAATAGCCTAGATAATAACAGTAGCAAGTCGTAAGAGAGTTTCTACACTCTCTCATGCGTCCAAAGTACCTGGCATTAATAATTAGGGGCAATGATGAAAACCGGGTAAAGGCTAAAATAGGCTTGCAGCTAAAGAAAAGATTGGCTTCCTAGTATTCCTTTGGTATTATAAGCATGATGAGACTGAGTATATATTCAAAGCACAAAAAGCCACAAAGATTAAAAGTGATTGGGTAGGAAGGACATACTAAATATAATTTGAAAAAGTCTTAAAATAAAAACTCAAAAATCTGTTCTCTATGTTTATAGTAGAAACTGGGAGAAATTAAACTTAATACATATTGAGAAATGTGTCAATTGAGACATCACATTAAACTTCCTAAAATTAAGCATAATGGCCTCGATATCTTATTGCTAGCATGTGTTGCCTGAGAAGGCTGTGGGATCTCTATTAGTAGAAAACTTTTAAGTACAGCTCCTGACAAGCTGTCCCCGTCTTAATATAGGGGAACAAACTAGAGGATACTCTGAGGTTCTTCCAGCCCCAGCTTTCTCATGACAAAGATTATTCTTCAACAGACAGGTCTCAGAAAATATGCATTAGTCACTGCTAAAATGGAAAGGAACTCATTTCACATTTCAGTTTCAGGTAAAGTGCTTAGGTATAGAGAGTAAAGAAATAAGAGAAAGTTGGGAATTCAGGCAGATGGATAAAGAGATAATAAACCAAAGGAAGACAAACAAATCATATTTACATCTGGGAAAGTTATTCTAATTAGCAACTGTAAATCATATATATAATATGCACATAAAATCATTCATAAAGACACGTTAAGTAATTTTAACTGTCCTTAAAAAAGCAGAATTACCTCTTCTTAAAATGCAACCTAAGACAAACATATTACATAAAATTGTATTCTCCTTTTTATTTTGGAAATCTAATACCAAGTCTAGTACCAAAGCCTTATAATTCCTAAATTTTATTTCTGTATATTGCTGTATTATTAGAAATGGGGGTTTGGGTTTTGTTTTTATCTGGAATTATCCCCAGCATAAACACCTCTAGATTATCAAATATAGCCTAGTAGCCTAAACTATTAGCAATCACTTTATTCTTTGTCTCAGAACTTCTGGATATGTTGTCCAGGTTAAACAAGGGTGGCTCTGGAAGTTGAAAAAGGGCTAATTACTAAATACTTCTGAGGGATGGAAAATTTTATCTTCATTTTCTGACATCATTAGAGAATGATATAATAAGCAACATGAAGAAAAGAAACTATTAGATCATTTGTCCGTCTTGTACCTGGGTCAGAGATTGAAGATGTAATGGGTATCTTGTCAGACTGTGTTTGAAAAAGTCACCCCCTAGGTTTTCTTTTTTTATCCTTGAGAAGTTGTTGGAAACGCTGATAGTGCTCCATGTCAAGAATTTACTTCTATTTCCCATTTTTTTAAAAAAAAAAATCTTAGTCATGTTTTCTTATATTCCCTTTGATACAATATTTTGCTATGTATTTCTCTCCTTTGCTACTTTTTTATGCACAACAGGTATGTATAGACTGTTACCATCTGCTATTGCAGTAAACTAGTGTGGTCACAATTAAAATTATGCAGTACTGAAAATGTGACTAATTATATGAAAATTGTAAACATCAGTATTTTGATGGTAACTGCTGCCTAAACTTTTAGGGTTTTCTGGTCACTCCCTTTTTCTCTATAATGATTCTGGTTGCTTTTCTCTGAACTTACTCCAATATGTCCATCTTTCTGATAAATCACTTCCAGAATGTAACACAATATTTTAGCTGGAGCTGCACTACTACTGTATCATTAGCTATTAATGTGATGAACATTGATATTGATTGATGTGGTAGAATAACGTGATACTATGAAATAGATTCCTTTTTAACTGAGTCAACACTTAAAGTTAGGTTTCTGGCATTTGATCCATATTTTGTAAGGCACAATCTGGAAGAAGAAGATAAAAATATGGGTTATTTGAAAGGAATCTAATCTTTGAAAATATGCACAGATTTCAACATTTAGCTTTATCCTGTGTCAGGATGAGCAGGATGCTAAAAACCAGAGAAAAGAGCCTTGATTCAGGGCCTTCTACATTGGATAATGGCCAATAATGTGAGATATGAATTCCTACTATGCTTGAGTCAGACTCAAGCGAGGTTCCTTACATCCCCCAGAGCACTTTTACTTATCAAACTGTGCAAGACATGATCTTTATTATTTTGACCTTTGAGTGTCTGTTACACAAATTGTGACTAGATTTTTCAGCTTTGATCTGCTCCATGAGAATAAAACCAGAATTGGTAGTCGAAAGATTGCAGATTTTTCAAATCACTCTCATCTAAATGTCTCAGTCAGTTCTTATTGAAACATATCTAGTTAATCTTTACCATCCATGATGCAAATTTCAATGGTTTATCTGTAGGTGATTGCTTGCTTATAGCCTCATGGATCAGATTTACAGATTAAATGTGAAATGCAGTAGAGCCAAGTCATTCCTGTGCAGTAGAAAATAGAATCATAGAATCACAGAATTGTCTGGATTGGAAGGGACCTTTAAGATTATCGAATCCAACCATCAACCTAACACTGCCAAAACCACTACTGAATGTAAAAGTCACAAAGAGCTTTAATTCCTTGCCTTCTCTCTAAAGAGCCAGCATTGGCCATTCTCAATCCAGAGGGTCATCTGGGACAGTTCTCTCACATACAGTGGGTATCTAATCCTGTAGTCCCCATCCCAGCCTCACCCCTGTATTTGTAGGTCCCATTCCACTGCGTGCTTGTTGGTTTAACAGAATATCACTGCTTTACATAGGAACTGTACAAAACATAGTGAAGGTATCAGCTTGAGTTTGTATCACTTAAATTAATGGCATAAAACTCTAGGCAGATATGTTCTAGTGTATGTGGGGTGCTTTGGACCTGCTCATTCACTAGCTTACAGTGTAAACAGAGTCCAAACCAAAGTTAATACAATGAATCTTGTTTAAAAACAAACTAAACAAACAAACAAACAAAAAAACCCGAAACTCACCAGGGACTGAAAGATAGAGAACAGGTATCAAAGTATTCTAGTGATGTTCATGAAGGACTGCTGTTTTCTGAGACTCACTGTGTCCCCCATGTGGCTTTTTTTCCTTTATAAAGGAAACAAACATTTTCGTAATAACATTGGGGACTGATTTTTTTTCATAAAAAATGTAGGTGTCTGAAGTAAATGTATTTAGAAGTGTAATTAGTTGCTCTATGCTTTTTCTAGAATCTATGGAAAGATGTGAGAAATCTTCAAGACTGATTTCATATACCACCGCCTCTGGCTAACTGGATATTTCTGATTTTCCAGGTGACAAGTAGGAGACGCTACACTATGACTTAATACTGAGTATCATAATTGAGGAAAATCATCGAAGGAAATCAATGGGAGTTGATCTTTAAGTTTACATCAAGCATAATAACTTTATCAAAGTATCAAGTTTTTGGAATCCCAAAATAGCTGCACATACTTTAACAATACTTTTGGATTAATCTCTCTTTGCCTTCATTTACCAAAAATAAAAAAAATAAAAAAATAAGGAAAGTACTGAAGTACTGAATAGCTCCTATCTAATTGAGCAATATTAGGAAAAGCTAAGCATAAACAAGTGAAAGCAAACCAGCGAAAACTTTTCATTCAAAGAATTACTGGTCATAGAATTACAGAATTTAAAATAGAACTTCTTAACCAAAAATCTCAATGTGTATATATATATATGTATTGTAAATTTTCAGGAGAACACTCATGCAGTTTGTATCTTGTTATGTGTTCTGATCGTTTACTTAATTTAAACAGGATGTTTAACCTAACAGCAACTATTCTGATCAGCAAAGAGAACTTAAATTAACATTTAAACTTATTTTATTCTGAGATAAATTAGAACTATTAGATGAAGAGACGAGACATTTATAAATGAAATAATCTTGGAACTCTCCCCAGTCAACATGACAGCAGGCATAAGCAAGGTTTTAAATTTAATTTAGTAACCAGCTGAGAATTCTGAACAGACTATTTCTTTCTCTCTTAGTTTTTTTTTTTACCATCCCTCAAGAAACAAATAAATTGAAATATAGTCATTTCTTAATTTGAAGAGAAAAATATGTCAATGAAATCAAAACAGGAAAGGATTTGGAGATGCTATATAGCAAAAAATGTGAGCAAAGCTGAAGAGATGGATCCTGGAAACCCGCTTTAACAAACCTGTTGTTACAATCTATGGCAGGCAAAAACTCTTTTGCTTCTTACAAATTGAGATGTGAATAATAAATCTTGATGTCAGATACCATGTTTAGTTCTCTGCTGCTTAAAGATACAAATCTTTTACTGCCCTGATTAAGACACGTGTAAATTAAAGACTGTGCAATGGACTGAATTAAGGTTGTATAGCAATCTCTATTCCAGCCACTTCTGGATATGCAGTGTAAGATTTTGGCATTTCCTACCTTTTACATGATTGATTTTACAATCTTAATGATGTTCCTTTGATGCTTATCTTCAATGAGATGGAAAATCTGCTCAAAATTAATTTAGAGCACATCTCAGAGATCTTGGCAGATGGAGAGACCTTACCATCAGCCTCTAGGACAAAATTAATGTTATCAAAATGAACATGCCTTCTATAACTCTGCATGTCCTAAAAGGTCTCCTGGTTATCATTCATCTCTATGAATGTGGGAAAATTAACTTGATGTTAAAGTATTTCTCTTTCAGGCAGATGAGATAAAAAATAATAATTTGTTGCAATTTGCATCCTTTATCTGATCTGGAAACTTTTGTGTGCCCATCTTGCAGGTCTTTCAGATGACCCTTCATTTTTTTTCCAGAAAACCAAACCTCATAATGCAGCACTGCTGAGCTTTCACTGCAAGAATGAGGTTTTGCCCCTCATTCACAGAGTGGTTGCAATTAGCCTACTCCAGCTTAAACTGCAGAATGCCTCTTACTGCAGCTTAAACTACAGGATGCCTCCTGCAACACTGGTTATCAGACAACGCAGACCACTTCAGCATAAATTTAGAATCATAGTATCATGGAATCATAGAATTGTTTAGGTTAGAAAAGACCTTTAAGATCATCGTGTCCAACTTATATATAACCGTTTCTTGGAAGTTAATTTGAAACATTGAGGTGAGTGTGTGAGAAAATCAAGAAAAGTATTACGTGAGAGTGGATGGAGAAGAAGATAGATTGTGTCATTCAGTTAATTTCAGAGGTTCCGCTTCAGGCAGGTGTAATATTAACACCCATCAATGTATATAGGCTATATAGGCTAACCCAGTGAACCTGAAGAACAAACATATCCCTAAGGAGCTGTTTTTTGTGGGTCTTTTATTATTATTTTATTTTCCTGTTTTGTTTTCATTCAGGACAGAGAATACCGATAAGTGACATTTCTTTTGATGTGAAAAGAGTTTAGCAGGCTCAAGCAGTCAGCTGCATGCAACCTGTAACAAATACTGGCCCAAAAGACTTTTCCCATTTTCAGTCATTGATGCCAGTCCTCAGACTAAGATTTGAGTGCATCATTGAACCCTAGCCTGTGGAAGAACATCTTGAAAGACATTAAAAACTTTATTATTGATTACAATTAAGACTAGCCCAAGCACTTGTCCCACACATGCTCTGCCAAAGCAGACATGTTGGAGTTTGTGGATTACCAAGATGTTTTGGGACTGTCCCAGACTTCAACTGTCTTGGCTAAAATAAGGTAAAAGATAAATCTGATAATGGTAAGTAGATGAATATGATTATACTTCCTAGAACTATGTTTTGGGATATATCCCAGCATCTTGGAAGGTCTCTAAGTTGTGGAAAGCCAGATTCTCTAAAGCAGTTCTTGTAGCCAAATGACATATATTGCTTCAGATCGAAAATAGAGACTCTCCTGGGACAGAAACTTGGCGTGTTAAACTGGGAGAATGAGAAGCTAAGAAATGACTGCAGTTTCAAAGAAAAGAGACCTTGAGACAAATCTGAAAAGCTTTCATCCAACTTTTTACAACCTTTGATTAATCCTTAGAAATTGAATACTGAGAGGCCTCTTTCCACTGTCTCAATCTCTCCAGTGTTTCCCCCACCCTTGTAGACATCCTGTCTCCTTGCCCAACAAATTCTCCAGCCCCCTACTTTGTTTGGCTAGTTCCTTCTTTCCTTTCCAGTTCATTGGTCTGCTTTTCCGCTGCTACAGCCTTTAATCACCCTCTTATTTATGTATAAGTGCTTCCTAGTCCCAGCTTTTTATTGCAAATATTTTGTAGTGTCACTATATTGCATATGTGTTGCTTGGTTGAGTGCTAGGGCAGACCTGGGAAGGCTGTTTGCAGGCAGAATCATTTGGAGATTTTACTGATGGATGCTAACCAGCTTCTGCTGTCTATAGTAAACTGCAATTCCTTAAAAGCCTATAATTCAATACAATTTCTGCTTCCTCTACTGTGGAGAACAAGAAATGTCTGGTTTCACCAGCTGTTGCATGCATTAAATGATACCTCAAACTGAGTTTTGTGTGCTTCACTTAAAATTTATATGTGTTTTAACTGCAATAGTAAATTTATATTATTCCTACATTTATGGAAGTATGTGAGAACTGTTCAGGAAACATATTGCAATAGATGGAGCATCATGATTTTACAAGTAAATTTGTCAGCCACTTCTGGGTCAGAAAGTTTTGTCTGTAGCACTAGAATATCTACAGTAGTATTCTGGAGCTGACACTGGATCCAGCCTGAGCTAGCAGTGGCAGAGCTATTTTGCAGGGAGGTAGACATTGATCTGGCTTCACGAAAAACTATGACCATTCCAGCAGCCCGTGGCTCTGCAGCCTGACAGGGAGGAAGAAGCCTGCATTGACACAGCTAGCCCAAATGCCTGGATTACAATTTTAATTTGACCTGGGTTGCATGTGATGGTGGGCCAAAGTGATGTGATGGGGGCCAAAGTCCTGGTGGGCCAAATGTGATGGGGCTCAAAGTCCTGAATCTGAGAAGAGGAACAAATCCAGTGCAAATTATGATACAGTGATTTGTGTTTCTTAACAATTTTCATGTTTTCTCTGATGTTTTCACTTACTTCTAACTGAAACGTTATATATCATTTGATGTTTTCAAAGGAACAAGGACTAGCAAAAGGAAGAGAAAAAAGGTGATTGGATGGGCAGATTTTACTTTCTCATTGTTGGATGTAGAAATAGGATATATTGAGTCAGTACAGAAGTTCATTTAGAAAAAGATTTTAAAACAACATTCAATTCATGTTGCACAAATTATGATATAAAGGTGATGGTATACAGTAATAGTATAAATACAGCATTGGCATAAAGGTTGCATTTAACTTTACTGATGGATATTTTAAGAAATTGCTAATGAGTCTTATGTTACCCTTAAGTTGTTTAGCTCCAGATTTTACCCCCCTCCCTGAAGTATTCTTTCTGAAGAACCATAGATAGTAGCCTCATGGGTGGCTTTGCTGATGTAAGCTAATGATCACAGGTGAGGTTAACACTACAGGCTGTTTGACACATCTGACATTTAACCCTATAAAAATACTGTCTTCCAAAATACTGACCTGATTGGCTGTTTATGTGATCCCATAAGTGTTGGTTAGAATGGCGAGAATTGAGAATATTATATTAGGAAGGGTGGAGAAGGGGCTCAAGGAAGACAGAACATTTACTTTAAGGAACAATAGAGATTTAGTTTGGCTTTTTTGACTTGTGAAGCCAAAAACTTAAATGCACCTTGAAACTTCATTACATCAAAATGTTGGAGAAGCAACAGATCTGTTTTATCATGGAGATTCCTCTTTCAAACAAGTGATGACTTCTAAGTCTTTAAAACACTGTGTGTAATGGTTGGATAGTCAGGGGCTGATTTAGGGGTTTTATTTCTTAAAAGAGCTGGTAATAGCAGAAATAGCAAAATAGTTTTGCAGGAGTTCTGAAATCGAACTTCATTTGACTTGTGAGCTGTGAAATAATCCAAATGATATGCTGCTAAGTAATGTCATGCACAAATTCATTGCCTCTGATGCCACCTCTCATTTTAAATTAACATTGAGGTTTCAATACCTTCGGCTCTGCAAACCTGCTCAGTCCTGCTTTGTTAATTTTTATTCCTTTTTTACTAGTGTCAAACAGGGGAATTAAGAGTTGGAATTCCATTTGGAATTAAGCTTACAAACAAACAGAAAAATACCCAACCAAACAAACACCGTAAGACCTTGGCTCTAGCAAGAGTTATGCATCAGTAAGAGTAGACTTGTAGTATGCCAGTTTTCATTGTTGCCTTAAAAAGTTCACATAAGGGATTTATTACCAATGTTCTTTAAAGCTGATCTGTATACCTGACTTGTTACACTCAATGGGACCTGCAAATGTAAACAGAACTGCAAATTAAAAAGGAAAAAAAAAAAAAAAGGCAAAAAAGCCCCAACAATCCTCTATTTTAAGAATCATGTTGCTTCATACATCAAATGTCTCCTTCCTCCATAATCTAGCTTTGGCATATTTTCATAAAAGATAAGCAAATCCATAAACTTCACTTTCAAAGTATAAGACTCATAGTTTCTGTCCATACTTTGATAATCATTGCAAACTAAACAGCATCTGAAATAAATCTATTGACCAACTCTATTGCATAAGCTAATACATGGAACATGTGGTCTGTTATGAAAATATAATTTGGAATTCAAATAGCATGCATTTAACAAATGCACAGTTAATCCCAAAGCTTGGAATTTCCTATCATATTTTTCTTGGATTCATATTCATAGTCTTTAATGTATCAAATATAGTCTCACAGACAGCAGCTTATCTGTAATCCCTAGCTTCAGGGTGTGACACTCTTAAATAGTTTTATAGAAAACCTTCTGTTCAAATTTGATAACCATTAAACATAGGCTTTTACAAATTTCTATCCAGTCATGTCTGATTGCATTTCACTGCATTCCCAATATGAGAGGAATGAAGTGCTGTTAGCCAACGGATATAATATTAGGCTGTATGTAAAGTTGAGTACTGCATTTTCCTTAGTATTTTTCAAGTTATTTGATTATTTTTTTCTTAATGAAATAAATGATTTTTCACAAATGGAAAACAACACAGTCCTGGTTTAGTGAGGGTATGCTAAGGAGGTTGTTAAAATTTTAACAGAGAAACCGATACAGCTAAAATTAGAATATTTGCAGATACTGATTCAAGATATTTATAAAATCGTCTTTTCTGTAATAGCCTCATGGGGAAGGCTTAAGTTAGCAAGCAAAATTAGCAAACAGCTTTTCTAGGAATACCATAACTACAACAGCAGAAAAACTCCTTTTGTGAATATGAACTGCATCTGTGTAAGGAAATATGTCACCATTCATGGATCACCGCAGAAAGAACAACATCTGCAAGTGAGGAAGTGGTGTGAGTCCTGAAATAAAAAATGGCGCCTTTCCTCCAGTGCTGTGCACATCAAATATAAGCCAACTATAAATCTGTGAGATGGACAGGTGCCTTTTTTTGTCTTTCCTTTTGGATTGCAAGATTGAACCATGAGTTAGGTGATGCTTACATTACGCAGAAAGGAAATCTTCCAGGAAGAAATGGAAGGAAGAATTCAAACTGAATAATTTGTAAACCCAGAGATGGAGAAGAGCTACTGAAACTGGAGACCCAAATGCCCCATCATGTATTGCACCCATTCTTTCTGGTAGCTGCGGTGCTATGTCTCAAGACACGGAGACATGGAGAAATGAAAACCTCTTGTTTTCACCAACACCGAAGCAAAGAAAATATCCTACTGGCTCAACACGGAAAAGCATGAAAAAAACCAACTCAATAATGCATCATGCAACATCAATTCTCTTCTCACAGATACTCCATGAACCTGGCAAGATATTTTTGGTTATGGTGGAGAACCTCTTCAGTTTTCAAATTTAATCTAAATTACTTTTGGAGAATGCTGTGATGTTTTCTTTAGTTCGTATGAATTAATTTCTTAGTTAAACTACGACACAAGATGAGTCAGGGCTGGCACACACTTGTTTGCCCTCATCTGAGATGAGATGAATTCCAATACCTTTGGGAGCTGTGAGCTTGCTGGCCGTAAGATAAGCAGATCCACAGTGACCACACAGAAGAACCAATGAAACTCTGAACAAAGCTTTCAAGAGACTTTTGAGATCTCAGCTACTGCATTAAACAAAACAAAACAAAGCAAAAATCTATTTTGTATGTGAATTTAGGCCAAACTATTTACCTTTTAAGTTTTGGGGTTTTTTTACTGTTTTTTATATTTGCCATTCATATTTATTGTTGGAGTTTATTATTGTTGTTGTAGCATATAGTTACCTCAAAAACACGCTAATGATATCTGGAATCTGTTGTGTTGTTTTTGACATTGGCTGGCATTTGAAGTGGATGAGAAATGCAGGACTACATACATACACAGTTTATTAAGAGTTCATTTTTCCATATTTGATTGCTTTGCTCTCTGCAGCTCCAGGTTTTGTGTACCTTTTGCAACTTTATTCTGTTTTGTACAGCTGCCAAAATTCTCATTAGGAATGTAACAATCTGATCCTTTTTCATGTTTACCATGCCATCTTCCCCAGAGGTGATAATGTGGTTTTGCAAAAGAGGACAGACAAGGAACCACACTCCAGGGTAAAGGTCAGGGATAGGGAAGAATATTTGAGGTATGGGAATGTGTGGAAATCCTGTAAACATGCTGAAATCATGGAGGGCATTGTCTCCTTTTCCCCCACAAGCAGACTTCCTGCTCCATTGGCCACCCTGATTTCAGCATTTCTTGTACTCTATATTAAGGCATTTCCATCACAACACAGAACTCAAAGAGATACCATGTATACTTAGAGAGAGAGTTAGGTCCTATATATGTGATGTTTTATGGTTGGTCATGTGTGTATGTGTATGGTCATGTGTGGGTGTGTAAAGGCCCTGATTAATTCTTTGTCCATGGTTCTACTAAGGGATAAGATGTGTAAGGTATACATTCTGTAATGTGCTGTACCTTAGCTATCTATGGTATATAATGCTAGACTGGAATTCTCAAGTGACCATTGTATATTTTGTATATACTCCAGCATCTTATATTTTCTTCTCTTTAGGTAAATTAAATATTTCCAAGTTTTTTATTACCTGTTCATATATGTCGATCTCCTTCATTATATTTATCCTTTCTCTTTAACTCTATTTTTCACTGAACTACTTTTCCTTGAGACTTAGGCTGGCATAACTGAGTGTTAAGTTCTCTGATGTTATTTTGATATTCTCAGTTCTTTTCTCAGTTCTTTCATCCTTCCTGTCTTTTTTTTTTTTTTTTTTTTAATCTATGGCTGCAGCCTTTCTTTTAGATTTAGAGCAAATCAAACTAGTTAGTATATTGTGTTTTCTGTGATTGCCATGTGCCATGCTTAACAATTCCTCTATTTCTCTTTTCATTAATACAAAAGTTTTACTTACTTAAGTATTTACTTCCTGTATGAGTTTAGAAACATTGATAAATACCAAGCAGCAAAATATATGAACTATCAGATCTCAGGACTCCTCTTTTCCTTTATTATATTGACGTTCACTCACAAGTTTGAATTCAGTCATAGAATCATAGAATACCAGGTTGGAAGGGACCTCAGGTATCAGCTGGTCCAATCCGTCTTGGCAAAAGTGCGGTCAAGACAAGACGACCCAGCACCCTATCCAGCTGAATCTTAAAAGTGCCCGATGTTGGGGAATCAACCACTTCCCTGGGGAGATTACTCCAACAGCTGATTGCTGTCATTGTGACAAACATTCATCTTGTGTCCAATCAGAATGTCCCTGGAGTAACTTGTACCCATTACTTCTCTTCTTCTCCATGTGGCTCTTTGTAAACAGGGAGTCTCCATCTTCTTTGTAGCCACTATTTAAATGCTGCAATGTCATGATAAGCTGTCTTCTACGCCTTCTTTTCTCAAGGCTGAACAAACCCAGTTCTCTCAGCCTTTCCTCATATGGCAAGCTTCCCAGTCCTTTGACCATCTTTGAGGTCCTGGTCTGGACCCTCTCCAGCCTGTCTACATCTTTTTTGTATAGCGGGGACCAAAACTGAATGCAGTATTCCAGGTGTGGCCTGACAAACGCTGAGGATAATGGAATAATGACTTCTTTGTCTCTGCTGGTGATGCTGTTGTTGATGTAACCCAGCATCCTATAGGCCTTCTTTGCTGCTGCAGCACACTGTTCACTCATATTGAGCTTGTTGTCCCCCAGGTCCCTTCCACAGAGCTGCTCTGCAGCCAGATAGATCCCAGCCTGTGCTGCGCTCCTGGATGACATTTTCCCAGGTGCAAGACCTTACACTTGTCCTTGTTGAACTTCATAAGGTTCTTGTTAGCCCACTCTTCCAGGCTATCCCGGTCTTCCTGCAGGGTGGCTCTCCCTTCCAAAGTGTCTACTTCCCCACTCAATTCGGTGTCATCAGCAAACTTCATCAGGGTACACTTGATCCCATCATCCAGATCACTTATGAAGATATTAAGCAGCGTTGGGCCCAATAGGAATCCCTGGGGGACCCCACTTGTGACAAGTTTCCAGTTTGAAAAGGAGCTATTTACCACCACCCTCTGGGTGTGGCCTCTCAGTCAGTGCCCCACCCACTGCACAGACAACTTGTCTAGACCGTAACACAGTTTGTCTAGGAGGAGGCTGTGGGGAATTGTGTCAAAAGCCTTGGAGAAAATGAGGTAGACAATGTGGAGTTGATGATGTGGTAGATAATTGTGGGAGTTGCTAGGTTTTCCTGTGCTTTTCAGAAGCACCACCTGCAGAAAATGTTTAAGCGCATGTAATTACAACCATGTGCTCCATTAGGAATGCCAGTAGTTGTTTAAACCCTACAAAATAGGTTGATCCTTCTGAAAGTGTATTTCTCTGTGTCAAACATTAATCTCACAAAGACTCAAATGAAAGGGGAGTAGTGTACTTACATGTGTTTAGATAAATCTTCCAAACTTTCAACGTGCTAGTACCTGTAAAACACAGATTGAATTTATGCAATATGAGCTTTATCACCGAAGGTCAAATCTATCATGTTCTGGACAAAGAAGGATTTTCATATCTTTTGTTTCT
>NW_009647595.1:302638-314785 GCF_000708025.1 Charadrius vociferus
AACAATCGGAACAGCCATTTTAGTCATTTATTGCTTAAGACACACACTGCAGCAGAATGATAGTGTTAGATGACAAAAGGTAGGCTACAAGAAAAAGATTTGGTTCAGCTCTAACATGATTTGGTCTGCTGTGTTGCACCCCGATCCCCATTTCCGGTATATAAAGTAGAGATATCCATTAGCTCCATTTGAGAATAATTTTAATGTTCAAATCCTATTTAGTTTTACATTTGGTATTAAAGATTGATACCTTCTTTTTGCTATGAGGTGGCATTTCTTCAGGTAGGACATTGAAAAAATGATGTTCCATGTTAATAAGAATTATGGTGTCATTTGAAATCTGTTAGTCAACTAGTTTCAAGTGTTTTCTAATAGTTCAAACTGTGTAGATAAAGTTGAAATGAATGAGCTCAATGATCAGGTTACTGGAGGAAGAAAAATAATTTAGAAACAGTGAGTATAAGAATATGATGATGACTCAAACCAGGGCACTAGGAGAACATAGGCAAATCTGCATAACATGGGGCTATTTTGTGCTGGCACGGATACTAGGTGTTAATGAAAGTTATTTCAAAATATCTTATGAGATTTACTGATTGTTGAGATTGTCAATGTTGGTGTTTTTTTGTTTGTTTTTTTTTTTCCTGTCTGTATTTTATGATGCTTCCATCTTCCTCTGTAGAATTATTCAATTGCCAGTAGGGTTTTCTGAGTACTTCTTGATCCTGTTCTTAACAGGGATAGCTGTGAGCTATGGCTGGCTTTTTAAGACTCCAAAAACTATTAACCACACATCAGAGGGTGAGGTTTGGTGTACTTCAGCCACATTATCAGTTCCTTGAGAGAACTACGCTCTGTACCTCAGGCAGAATATCCATGGACTATAGCTACATTAAGTGTGAAATTATCTATGTACTAAGGTTTAATTCAGTAAATCATTTTCATAAATACAAATGAGGAAAGCATATGAAATACTGAAATATTCTATTTTGGCCCTTTCAAAAAAAGATTATGGATATTGAAGGGAAATTAATCTCACTGAAAATAAATTTTAAAATGGTGCATATTCCAGCTGATACCCAAATCAACAAGTTGCCTTTCTACGTGATTCATGGCAGAGATTCATCCTGAGATTTCCTACATCCCAGAATGTAGGGCATGCTCTTCCCAGGGCAGTCCCAGGGCTCCAGTTGTTTTTTTTTTTCAGACATTCCTAGTAATTTTGCTCTACCTTCTTCAAAAAAGTTTACACAATGAAACAGCATTGAATTTTGGCAACCCATTTCCTAGGAGAATGCCTAAAACAGGAAGAGGAACATTCTCTTTGTTATCTAGTGAACATTTTTAATCTGCAAAAAGACTCTGAGAAAAAGAAAGTGTTCTTAAATGAATAGAAATTGTTATCTGAGCTCCCAAAACCAATACTTCACACAGCATAGAAGCTGTTGACAGTGACTGACTGGGAAATGGAATATGTACTGAAATGCAAGAGAGCATTCAGCAGCCCTCCCATGGATTCACACAGAAAGTGCATACCATTTAATGTGGAAAAGAAACTTATGATCAATGTTTTATTTCAGGAAATCTTGAAGTGCACCAAAACCAGGGTTCCATAAGACAACTTTACTACTAGGATTGAATCTGATCAAAAGCAAAATAAACACTTGTCTTCTGCTGAAATGCACAGCTTGCACATGGCGTTCTGAGTGACCAAGAAATCACCATAATTATTCTTCCCAAAGTTGAACGCTTCCTCACATTTTAAGCCTGTAGGAGTCTATATATGGCAGTGCCATCTAGTGAGGTCTGAAACACCCAGAGCTAGACCTACACCTGAATATGATGAATGCAATACTGATCTTTGCTTGTTCTACCTTCTCCCTGTGGTTCCTAAGAGTAAATTCCTTAGAACTTCTGATATCCTCAGCTTTATCAATAGATAACTGTAAGGGTCTAAAATATCATGATTTGTAAGGACTTACAGCAGGAGAGAGACAGGGCTTACACATGGAGGGCTAAATCAATCCTTACTAGAATATATGAAACTTTTAGGAGGCTTTCAGTAGACGATAAATTCCTTAAATATATTGTGATTTTGTCAGTTTATTGTGGTCGTTTTAATTTGGGCCTTGCTTTGAAGATTCAAATTCAAAATATAAAAATTATGTTTTCTCTTTCTCCTTGTTTTTCTCTGCTCAGCAGGGCTTCTCACCAAATGGCTCATAGCTTGCGAATGTCTTAACCAGTATGTAGCAACATGAAGGAATTAAGCTTCTCCTTTTACTAGCATACACGTGAAGTTTCTTGTAACTATATGTGTTTCTTTTATTACTGTCCCCAAAGCAATTCATTCTTCAGCATATGTATCTTGTTTACAACAGATAAATCAGTTTGAAAGAAAACCCAGTCATCTGCTTTTGATCTAAATTATATTTCCATGGGGTAGTGCAAAACAATTTCATTTTATACAGCATTCTTATATTACTATCACAAAACATTTTAAGGGCTAAGTCAATCACCAGCTTAAAAGAAGTAGAAGGTATTAAAGTGAGATTTAGAAGAGAAAATGTGCGAATGGATCATAGAAGCAGAGCACTCCAGATAGGTAAAAATAATTCATGTACCTTTAGCTGCAGAGTAGGTTGGAAAAGAATAGTTGTTCCAGTTTGAGAAAAGAAGCAGGGTAGAGGGAATTTGTTTCCTATAAGCTCATTCATATGGTTCCCATCGTTATAATTTTCCATGCCTCCTTATACTCACACAATATATCATTTTTCTTCTTTTTGTCTTCCTTTGGTTCCAATGTAATTTATTATGTATTGTCTTCGTTATGTGTTGCTGTTATGGGAAAATGAGGGTCAAAGATGTGGACTTTCCAGTTTGCACTGAAGATAATGAGGTTACCATCAACTGGTCATGTTCAGGAACGAGCTGCAAATTCACAGACTGCTCTATGGGGAAGTCCTATCCCTGCATTCTGAGGGCAGTAGGGTCTTATGGCTGCCAAACCCACCAGATTCTCTTCTTAGGTAGGAAGCTTTTAAAGAATTTTTCCTTGGGGAGGCATGAGGCGTGGCAGGCAGCCTGGAAGAGGAAGAAGGAAAATTGAATTTTTTCTAAGTTCTGTCTTCAGAACAGGTAGCCAATAAACCTGTGAGCAGTAGTGTCCTGTCCACTCACTTAGCTGTACCTAAGGGTAGCCTATGACAAGGCTGGTAGTTTGGTATCCCAGGATATGCACTTAGCTTATGCACAGAAATGCATAGACTTTTTATCGCCTACTGTCTTGCTTGATATTGGTTGTGAGTTAAGTCAAATCACAGCCATATATTTACCAAGGGCCATAAGCATGCATGTTGAAGAGATATCCTAGCTCAGCTGACAAAGAGAAGTTTGTCAACCCATGATATCTTAAAGAGCAGCAATATAACTTCTGAATGTACAGAGTATTTATTAATTTAAATTCAAACAAATTTGTCTTCTATAAGCTTTTCATAAATATGTTTTTAATTTCTTGAAAAAAATAATATAGAATAAGCATAAAAAAGTGAAATGCTGTAAGAGAAATGGCTTAAAGTAATAGAAACTCAAAGTCAATTCAAAGTGGCGAAAGCTGGCGATAGAAAGAGCTTAGATAGGGAAGGTAGGAAAGATAAGTGTAAAATTGTCATTTTCAGGGTTAGTACACTCAGTGGAATATGCATCTTTCCTAACTTTCACCAGGTTTCACTTTCTAAAGTTAAGTTTCCATTAACTAATATATTCAGTGAGGAAGAAAGGAGCTACACAACACAGAAATTGATTGTATCATAGAAGAGGGATTCATACAGAAGTTTTCACTGGTGCTTACCTTCCTTGACTTTTATTGATCAGACACCATATTTCTACCTTAAACAACACACCCAGCTTTTACACCAGAGTGAGGCCTTTCCAACTCACAATGTGTGAGCAAGTAATGGATTTAGTTACTTTTACCTCATTAGCTTTACAGTTAGAAAACAAGCTCACAAAAGGTATTGAATTGCTATCCTCAGCTACTGAAATACTCAAAACGCCCAAAGTAATTTACTTTCTTTTTACATCAAATATTAAATGCTAGAATTAAATAGCTGATAGTTGCAAAACTGTTATAGAATTATCCTCTGTGCTATGGAGGAAATAGTGGTTTCACATATTTTCTTTAACTTTTTTTTTTTTTTTTTTTATTTCTTTAACCAATCTGTATTACCATTTTCATGAGTATAAAATCATGCCAGAACTGGAAATAACAGTTTTTAAGGATAATCTCCAGAAAGAACTACTCAACAGGCAGTTCTGTTTAGATTCCGTTGACACAATATGAAATACTTGGTACTGTAATCCTTGTTAGAGAATTACAAAGCTATTTTACAATTAAACAGTGCTAACCAGCATGCTAACATGCTAACATTCTTTGAGTGTACCATGTGCTTTTTTATAGTGGCATGATGATATAGACATGATCATTTTGTGTTGTAGTAGTCCCAGAAACACGAAAATGATACAGATATAGTTAATCCTGCTTTTAATGTGCTATATGATCTCGAGATCCCTTTCAGCCCTAAGAACTACATTAGAAAAATGCAAAGATTATTCATATATTTCAACTTAGTACACTTTTAAAAATAAAACATAGAAATACAAGCCTGGAAGAGGATCGTTGTGTCAACAAATCTAGTTCTCAGTCCAAATTAGCATCCATATCATGTTCTCTTACTTAAAATGTGCAAGGTTCCCATTTTAGATCTTACATTTTCTCCCTAGCAATCATGTTTATTATGCAGAGAGGGTCCAAGCCTGGTCACACTAAAGTCAGGATGGAACCTTTCACAGACTTCAATAATGCATGACTAGTTTAAGTCTTAGACAAGTTTTATTCTTGGAGAAAACTGAACCAGAATTCAGGCAGCCTTTTTGATATGGAAATTTACTTTGCCCCATACACATGGTTTGGGTTTTTTTTACATGATAGGCTCTAAAAGTATGCATTTTAAGTGATCTCTGCATGCTAATTATATGTTGTGTAAACATCTTTTCTGTTACAATTTAACGTTCTTCTAGTTCCAGCACATGTCCCTTAGTTTTGTGATATGCAGAAAGACAAACAGAATTCTGTTTCTTTTTCATATAGTTTATTATTTGATAAATAACCTCTTATCATGCTCCCTGTTAATCATTTTCCTGAATGATATAGCCCCAGTTTTTTCAAATCTCTTTCTGTATCAAAGTCCTTAAATAATTTTTCATCTCCTAACTTCAAATTAACTTCATTTTTTGCTATTTCTGCTCTATCCTTCTGGAGGCTGAATGACCAGAATCAAGCATACAGCTCAAGACGAGGGCATGCCACTGTTTTATCTAATGGCATTAACGTTATAGGAGAACACAAGACTGCATTCTGCCTGTAGTGATGCTCTGTAATCTGCTACTTCTGCTGCCCCAAAGGCGATGATCACACCCTTTGTTACTTTCACTGTTAACTTTTGGTCAAGGGCAACGCTTTAAATATTCACAGGCCTACATGAAGAAAATCAACTTCTGTTTTAACAGAAAGCTACATTTATTACAAATGGGGGAGAAGGTCACTGAATCACTTCATCTTTTAAAGAGTGAAAGAAAAAAGACTGAGAAATCACTCTGCAATAAACAAAAGCTTCAAAATGTCTTTACAGAGCCTTTGGAGAAGGCTGAATAAAAGGCTTTGCAACAATAACTGATACAAACGGCGTTGCTTGGTTTTAATGAATGAAGAACAGAGGAAAACAGCATATAAATTCTATGTCTGGAGCAAGAAAATGTACAGCATACTGTTGTAGAAAATTATGTTAAATATTATGGAGAACATGTTTAATAGCTTTCAGTCTAATTAGTGTAATTCTTTGGCATACTCTCGGCACAAATGTGCTATAAGTTTGAGGAAGTGCACTTGCTACTTAGTAATGCAATAGCTCCTTGAGTAATGAACTAATGCCCCCTTGCATTGCTCTGTTGGATTTCCTGGACACATTAGGCTCATTTCACATGTCAGGAGGTAATGTGTAATGTATATAGTCATAAAGATGATTTGTGCATACCCAGAAAATCTGGTAAGTACAGCCTCTCAATTTCTGTTCATGCAGGGTGTACCAGTGTTAAAACCTCCACATCTACAAATACAACTGCTGAGGCCAGCTAGTTTTGGCTTAGTCTGCTAAAAGGCAGACAATTTCTGACTGCTATGTAGATGCAGAGATCTCTGATGTCTCACACACAAACCTGTGAAAGCCACCCACGGCCAAAGGTCCTGCAAGCATTCTTCTGTACTGAGGAAACAAGTCAGTTCCGGTTCCCTCCAGAAAATTGAAGAGTAGAACCTCAAAATCCCTGGTACCTGCAGGTGAAGCCTTAGCAAGAAGAAGGACTCAAAGGAACCCGCATAGTTCCAGGCATGTTAATTCACATCATAGAAGGGCAAATAAAGGGTGATGTTTTCACTCCAGGGCACCAAAAAACAGTTTATGAAAGTTAAGAACTTCATTCTAAACACAGGACTGTCAAGGAATAGTCCAAAAAATGTACCTGGATTTGGGTCTTTGTCCCAGGGCTCCTTCCAGACATTTAACTGGTTCCCACAAAACAGTACTAGTTCGAGATTTGACTACAATGCTCCATTATGGTGGTTGCAGCAATGACAGAGATATTCCCTTCTCTCTACTTGTTACAAGGACAATTTCTTATGACAGCTCCAAGAAAAATTGTTCTAGCAATTACAGACAGGTTAAACCTGTCTCCCTACATTGCACTTGTGGTGAAGCTTGTGGCAAAAATGTTCACCATCTGAAAAGGCAATTGAATGGAAAGATGTAAGGGAGTTGACAGAGGACTGCAGGGCTTGGAATAAAATTATCTGGAACCAGAACATTTTAGTAGAGGTTACTGAAGTTTTTAAAGTCTTTAAAATCTCTGTTAGATAGTATTAGGAGTCAAAAGGAAGCTAGGAAAGTAGTATTAATACTGTAGTAGAAGAATCAGTAATACAGAAAATCATGGGCAAGAGGGACAACGAAAGGGTTGGCCATAGTTCAGAGAACTAAGAAGCTCCTGTCTCAAAATGGTACCTAAAATGCAATTTGGTAGATACTGATTAATGTATAATTAGTCGATCTATAGAGGGTGTCTGTTTACAGGACTGAAGGGTAACACGGACCCAAATCATTTGATATGACTTTGGTAACGCTCAAGATTTTTCAGCCGTATGACAATGAAAGAGTAAGTTCACCTACTGATTAATTCTGCTGCAGTTCACCTACTGATTAATTCTGCTGCAAAGTTGAGATTTTGAATTGTCAAGCTTTATGTTCCAAATCCACGTTCATAGAAAGATCCCATACCTGTGCAACACATGGGTGGTATGAAGTACTAATTTGGAAATGGGTTATGATACTGGAGGTAAGATTGTGTCAGATAGATCATTATATGAGGGATTTATTTTTTGTGAGATGAAAATTTTTTATCAAAAGTCTTGTCTTATTTGTAACGACAAGAATACTGACATTCATCAAGAAGTGAAGACTAGTGTCTGTGGCACAACTTCACCTATCTGTTTTCGGTCTCTATGGGGCAAGATAACTGCTTTCTTTAGTTAAATGGACTGTATCCCTCTATAATGGATGCAATAGGAACAAACCTTAAAATGTCCTGTATGAAACTCTCAATTCTGCAGCCTGGATAATTAGTTTCAGGAAGGGTCAACTCTAAGGGACAAATTGTCATGGTAGTGGAGAAAACTGCATAATTGTTTCAGTGATATGAAGAACAATTTTGATGTATGGAATAGTTACATTAAGTATTAGAAGAGTTTATTGATGGAAAACTAGACTGGTGCTGGGCAGAAAGCAAGTCAGATGCCTGTATTTTTGGGTTATATGTCAAGATAGAAAGTTATGCCTAGAGACGTACTTGAGCACCTGAGAGTATTACAAAAGATATAACTGTTTTAATTTTTACCCTTCCACAAATCTGTGACGATGTGGCTGAAAGAGTTCATCAACAGTTGCGTTTAATTTATACCTGGTAACATGCGAAAATAAAGGCAATATATTTCACAAACAGATGGAATAACTCCCTTAAGTCCTTAGGTCCCATGCTTCACTGCCCATGCCTGTATGTACTTTTTTAACTCATGGACCAAGCCTGAAAAATTACCTCGGGGATGCTTTTTCACTTTCAAGACAACAGATTTGGGAAACCCGGTGCCAGGGACAGACAGGAGCCCAAGGCAATGTCCACACCACTCTAGACCTTCAGACAAGCTCACAGTTTGCAAAGGTGCAGGAAATACTTATACCACAAACACTGAAGATGTATAGGACTGTCTAGAAATTAAGTCACAGGACACATGTATATGGTTTTCTCTGCAGGAAGTGCATTATGTAAAGGTGGCACGTTAACATAGCGTGTTTCTGGCATTCACACTCTGGGTCAGATTTACTGGGGTGCTCAGGCCTATGCTCAGACATACCAATACCAGCAGGCCTAGATAGTGTAAGTACAGGTGCAGTGCTTAATTAAGTAGAGCTTCATGTAGATGTTAAAGGTAGTGACTGCTTTGAAATCAAAGGGAAGATTATATTGTTTTACACTGTTTTTCTAAAGGCATTGTGGGAAGACATGGAAGTTATACAGATTTCCAAATATTAGTATGCAACAGGTCAATCAGAGGCATAAAAGATGGATACATGTTTATAATAGTGCTATCCCCAACCAACCCAGAGATAATGTGAGTTATTCAGTAAGCACTCACAGGTGATGATGTCCCACTAGGATGTAATGGTTTGGTTATTAGATGTGGCTGACTCAACACTGTCTTATTTATGGAAGTGCTGTGAATGGCAGACAAAGAAATAAAGTGGTTTGTGCTGAAAATGCTGGCATGCATTTAACGGACAAAGAGTCTGATGTCTGCCTCAAGTGCGATGAGCTAGAGTGTAGCCAAGCATAACACTCTGGGAAAAAGTGAAATGTAGACATGACACCACAGATGGCAAGATCCAGTGTAACTGGGCGCCAGAGTTAAGCACTTAAAAAGAAGAACTAGCAGTCTCTGTCTACAAATTGATTGGCGTAGTGCAGGCAAGTTCCAGAGGTGAATCCATAAGTGCAAATGATTTTGCTGCAATATTTCTTTTTTTTTTTCTTTCCCTCATTTTGTTTTATGGGTACCCAGAAGAAAACATCCTCCTCAAACTTCCAATAGGTAGAACATTATCTGAACCATGTACTGTGGCACACGGTGCAGTCAGTTGTTTGGTCACAATTTTGCCTCACTGTCTTCCAGAGAAGACATCTTCTTCATCTTACAGAAACTGGCATGATAAATTTCTCAAGATGCTGAAAGGTGAAGAACTTTATCTTCTGTAGAAAACAATCTAGAAACATCCCAGCAGAAAAGAAAAGATGCTAATACACATTGATATAGTATATCTCCTGTTCCACTTCAACAAAAGATGCTTTATTTTTGGTGTGGGGTTTTACTTGGGTGGTTTTGGGTTTTTTTAAAACTTTCTATAAACAAAAAAAGCGCAAGGCTTTATCTGCCTACTTAGTCTGGTTACAGGAGGCCTGTAATTACAGTCACGCACTAAAACAGGCCCATAATAATGGGGTTTGATAATATAACACAAGATCTATAGGATACCAATTTCCTGAAGTAGGAGGCAAATGGCTGAGCCACCACAAATGACATTAGATAACTGAATCAAGCTTCAACAGAATCAATTGTATCCACAATGCATCTCTACTTGTCCCCTATACTGCAGACCATTAGTCAGCTCCACAAAGCCTATAGTAAACACTAGACTGGAAAGCAGAAGACCAACATTTTCAAATTAAATGTGCTACAGGAAGTAAGACAAATTACCAGTGTCCTGGCCTGAAAGTTTTTTAATAAAATAGTGCCTGAGAGATTGCAAAATACCCTCTGTTGTAACAGGTTAGAGAAGCATCTGCTGGGAGTGACATAGCTGTAGAGGGTATGGAATGAGGCAGGGAGAGCTCCTCAGTGATACTCATTTTCCTCCGGTCCTGGCCAGAATTCCTTTGTTATCAGGAGGCACCTGATTTGGATGAAATCCCTTCTCAGTTTCATTTCAGTACCTCTTTAAGAATCATTTCTGCTCAGTTGGTGTTCTGGAGTGTTGCTTCCTTCTCCAGAGCTACAGCTCTGGTGTCTGGATACCTCCCACAGCTGGTGATGGCACAATTCAGATGAAATGAGACCAGCAATTGATCTGATCACACAGGTGACTGACTGCTTCACAGAACCACAGAATCCTTTGTGTTGGAAGACATCTCCTGACATCATTTAGTCCAATCGGCTAGAGCAGGTTCCCTGACTGTGTCCAACTGAGTTTGAATATCTCCTTGGAGATACTCAAAGAGACTCCACAGCCTCTCTGGACAACCCATTCCACTGTTTGATCACACACAAAAAAAAAAAAAAAATTCTAATGTTCAGATATAATTGAATGTGTTTTTATGTGCGACCATTGCTTCTTGTCCTGTCAGTGGGCACTACTGAGAAAAGTCTATCCCCCTCTTCTTCATTTCCCCCCATCAGGATTTACACACACTGGTAAGACACCCCTGTGCCTTCTCTACAGTAGGCTGAACAGCCCCAGCTCTCTCAGCCATTCCTCATATGAAAGATGCTCTAGTTTCTCAATTATCTTTGTGGCCCTGTGATGGACTGTCTCCAGTAAGCAGTGATCACCCATAGGTATTGGTTTTTTTGGATGTGGTAATATATAAATGATATATTTAGCTTTACTAGAATTCTCTGTATTCCTCCACTGTACAAAAAAAATACTTTTCTCGTTCCCTCCCCCCTTTTTATTTTTCCACCTTTTATGTAGTGAAATAAAACTTTTCTGGTTCCCATGCCCTCTATGCCATTGCTTTTCCTGTCACTTTCCAGAGAACACACTGAACTGTGACCTTTGCAACACCACTTTCTCAGCTAATCTGTCTGCTTCCTTGGCTCCTTTAGCTTAAGCCTCTCTAATAGTTCTGCATCACTGGCTGTCATTGCTCTGCTGCTCTGTTTCTATTGTCAATAGCTGCACTTACATATCCTCGTCCAGTTTTTTCAACTAGTCTGTCCTCCATTTTATTGCTCTCACTCCAGTCTTCCTTATAGAAACTGAACTGTTTGTCCCCTAAATTGTTCTAATGATGGGATATTTAATAAGCTACATGACAACATTATGTGTCAATGTGCATGCTCAGCTTTATAACAGCTGTACTCTCTCCTTTCTTTCCAGTGGACAAGGGAAGATCAACAGATGTCATCTACCTGGACTTGTGCAAAGCGTTTGACACCATCTCACATGATATCCTGGTGTCTAAATTGAAGAGACATGGATTCAACAAATGAACCACTTGGTGGATAAAGAACTGGCTGGACGGTCGCACTCAAAGACTTGCGCTCGACAGCTCAATGTCCAAGTGGAGAGCAGTGATGAGGGGCGTTCCTCAGGGGTTGGTACTGGGACCTGTACTGTTCAACATCTTTGTCGCGGACATGGACAGTGGGGTTGAGTGCACCCTCAGCAAATTTTCTGATGATACCAAGCTGTTTGGTGAGGTAGACACACTGGAGGGGAGGGATGCCATCCAGAGGGACATGGACAGGCTGGAGAGGTGCGACCAAGCCAACCTCATGCAGTTCAACAAGGCCAAGTGCAAGGTCCTACATCTGGGTTCGGCAATCCCAAGCACAAACACAGACTCGGTAGGGTATGGCTGGAGAGCAGCCCTGAGGAGAAGGACCTGAGTGTGCTGATTGACCACAAGCGCAGCATGAGCCAGCAATGTGCAATCGCAGCCCAGAAGGCCAACTGTATCCTGGGCTGCATCAGAAGAAGTGTGGCCAGCAGGTCAAGGGAGGTGATTCTGCCCCTCTACTCCACTCTTGTGAGACCCCACCTGGAGTCCTGCATCCAGCTCTGGAGTCCTCAACATAAGAAAGACATGGACCTGTTGGAGCATGTCCAGAGGAGAGCCACGCGGATGATCCGAGGGCTGGAACACCTCTCCTATGAGGAGAGGCTGAGAGAGTTGGGGCTGTTCAGCCTGGAGAAGAGAAGGCTC
>NW_009647595.1:315208-331136 GCF_000708025.1 Charadrius vociferus
AGGGAAGGGAAGGGAAGGGAAGGGAAGGGAAGGGAAGGGAAGGGAAGGGAAGGGAAGGGAAGGGAAGGGAAGGGCCCTTTCTTCTACCTTTCTGCCCTCCTTATTTTCCTTTATTTTTGTCTTTTTTATCCTACAGAGTTACTTACATATATAGACTCAGTTCTGTGCTCTTGCAAGATTCTCTTCAAACTTTGTTTTCCTAGTGGCCTAAGTGCTACCACACTGGCAATTGCTTTGTTTGGTTATGGTGCTTGCCTGGCAATAAATAACAAGATCGTCCTTCTTCTTATGAGTGATGCTTTTTTTTTTGCTCTTTCCTCCTTGCCTCCCCAATGTTCTGTGTGCTGAGTCATTACACTGGAAAAATAGAAGCTAGATGTTTGTAAAACTACACTATTAAATTACTTGTGACAGAGACATTGGAAATGCAGGAAGCCTTTCAGTCAGGTTAGCTTCCTGGTACCTCTTCAAACTTTTGCTCTTAATGTCTTGGATCTTCTCTCTAATTTCTCTGAAATTTAATGTAACAGATTGTATAACATAACGTGGCAATGCAGCATACATTAAAATATTACCTCTTGGTGTATTTTTGTCAAAAAAAAAGGCAACAAATAATTGTGAGTCTTTGAATATAGTGTGCTGATCCATTCTCATTACTTTGATTTTTCATGGAACTTCAGAGCATGCAAGGAAGAAGCAGGACCATAACTTCAACCTGTGTTACCTGTCAGCTAAAACAGAACAATCTTAATTCTTTCAAGGATGCATGAAGATGACATGTATCTGAGCTCTGGGAAAACTGTCTTCCTCATAGATGTGGCTGTTCAAAGTCCCTTCTTATCCCAGGAGTCACAAATGGTGGGATCATATTAGTACAATAACATACAGGATGTCGAAGGGCCATTAATATGTTTAGTTCATATGTAAGTAATAATAAATTGAATGTCAGTGTCACAATAGGATCTTTTGTATAGCTGAAATTTCTTTCACTCTGTCCTAAAAACCAAGCCACATTAAAAAAAAACCTTTTCAACTACATATATTTCAAAAGGCAGTATTATGCCAAGAAAATGAACTGGTTTTAATACTGAGCCTTTCTTTCCTTCTTACTTCACATTTGACACTTAGTTTTAGATGGGTAACATTTGCTGTCTTCTGCAGAAATGTTCATTGAAAATTGCTTTCTTAAGGGTAAAATTTTGGCATAATATGCATCATTGTCCTTATGATTTCACTATAGTAAAAAAAAAAAAATAAAAAAAAATCAAGACAATATTCCAGTGTTACCTTGGCTATCTTCAGCAGTCAAATATGGGAGTTCTACTTGATGTAGAGTTGAATAAAATGTGAATATTGCATAAAACTGGCTTCAAAAGATCCATTATGAAACCAGAGTGCTGTTGCATTTTTCAAGCCTGAAGCCATTATATAATTTACTAGCATTTCATTAGTCCTTTACTCACATAAATTGGTTTGAGGCAGCTTCCTCTCCTCTCCTCTCCTTGAAAAAAGCAGCAGCACAAAAATGTGATTTAGAAATCTTATCCACGTGTCTTCCCAGACCTCTGGTGTGGATTTTTTTTTTGGTTGTTTTTTTGTTAACTAAAAGAAGCAAACTGAATAATAAAAATATCAGAATCATTTCTCTGGGACTGTTACACAAAAAAGAAATTGTGTTGTCATTCTTTTGCTGTGATGTGTAATGTGGCATTTCTTAGTTTGTTAAGTTTCTGATCAAGTTTGTATATTCAAACTTGAAGTGTTGAAATGATTGATTATAGGAAAGAAATACAAGAATGAAATGTGGAAATATGTTTCTTATTGAAGTTTTCAACTTTCAATACAAATTTTGTTTGAAGCCCAAATTTCTTTCACTGTATCAAATGGAAAAACTATTGAAATCAAAAGGAAAATCTTGCACAGACCTATATAATTTCTGGATTCAATTTATAGACTATTTCCACATTAAATTTCTTCTAAAACTATTCTAAAGTTTACTTTTTCAGATCATTGCAGGGCCATGAAACATCTCCTTGCATTCAGAAATTTCACCTTCAAATCTACCACACAGTAAAGTAAGAGGAAGCATGCGATGGCAGTACTTTCATAGTATTCCACATAGTTTCTCCTGTAAGATAAGGAGCTATTTACACGTCTGTTCTCTTTTCCTCACCACAGTGGGATAAGTCTCATTCTCCTTTCTTCAAGGGCAGGATGAGAATGAAATGGTACACTCATGCAGGGCACAGACCTTCTTCCTCTAGTGAGTTTACAAATCTTGATTCAGACATCAACTGGATATGAAAGGTTGATAGAAGGATTTCTGTAGCTGCCAGCTGATAATGTCTTTACAAACCATATTTTACTTTTAAAGATAAGCTATTATTCATTTTTCCTTGTTCAAGTACAATTTCTACAGGATATTTCATAGCTGTACATTTTGTCATGCTGCCCTAGACCTACTCTTATTGCATTCTGACCTTGATTTACATTTTCACATTTTCAAAACATAGAAATCAGATTTAATCTCTTGTGATCTACAGTACTATAACGCTTAAAAAATTAGCTATCTGCCTGCAGATTTTCACTCGTGGATTAGATGCTCATGTATTTTTTACACTGAAGTAAAAAACTGCATGTATAGGAGATGAGGCATGTGGGACAAATACTTTAGTAGGGCCTGTTGCAATAGGACAAGGGGTAATGGTTTTAAACTAAAAGAGGGGAGATTTAGACTAGATAGAAGGAAGACATTTTTTACAATGGGGGTAGCGAAACACTGGAACAGGTTGCCCAGAGAGGTGGTAGATGCCCCAATGTTCAAGGTCAGGTTGGAAGGGGCTCGGAGCAACCTGATCTAGTTGAAGATGTCCCTGCGCACTGCAGGGAGGTTGGACTAGATGGCCTTTAAAGGTCCCTTCCAACCCTAACTATTCTGTGATTCTGTGATTCTATGATTCATAAGACTGAGCACAATGGGCTCTAAACAGTAAATGATGAGAAGTGTGCTTGTGGCAAGCTAGATCTCGTGATAGATTTGGTGATAGTAGGAATCAGATCCTTACATCTCTACTTGCTTGAGGATCAGAAGAGGATAACTTTGTTATGGCATCTAAGACCAGCATGCTGGCTTTAGCGTCTTCCAGACCTTCACAGAGCTCATTCCCACAGCTCCTTGTTTCCAACAGGTTTCCAGAAACCTTCAGACAACAAGTGGAAGTACGCAGGTATAAAATGTCAAACACATCATCCAGGTAGCCTTTTAGCTATGGCACTCTCTTCAGAGGAGGAAAACATGAGTGAAGCCACAGATTCCACTCATTTTATATGTATGTGTATATAAAATATAAATAAAAAGCATTTTCATTGAAAAAGCTATAGTATTTTTTATGTATATTTTAAAATCATAGCTTCTATAGTAATTTTTTTAGCATTTGACAAATTTTGGCTTGGGTAGCGTAGTAGGGATAAAGTCAACTGTGTTTCACAGAATCACAGAATGGTCAGGGTTGGAAGGGACCTCTGGAGATCATCTAGTCCAACCCCTCTGCCACAGCAGGGTCACCTGCAGCATGTTGCACAGAACAGTGTCCAGGCGGGTTTTGAATGTCTTCAGAGTGGGAGACTCCACAGCCTCTCTGGGCAATCTGTCCCAGTGCTCTGCCACCCTCAAAGGAAAGAAGTTCCTCCTCATGTTTAGATGGAACTTCCTATGTTCAAATTTGTGCCTGTTACTTTTTGTTCTATCTCTGGGCACCACTGAAAAAAAGACTGTTCCCATCTACCTGGCACCCTCCCTTTAAGTATTCATAAGCATTGGTAAGATTCCCTCCTCAGTCTTCTTTTTTCTAGACTGAAAATCCCAAGTTCCTCAGCCTTTCCTCATAAGAAAGATGCTCCAATCCCCTAATCATCTTCGTAGCCCTTTGTTGGACCCTCCCCAGCAGTTCCCTGTCCTTCTTGAACCAGGGAGCCCAGAACTCCTTAAATTCTTCTGTACTGAGAGAGGAATAGTATTCTAAGATTATTTTTGAAGTGAGCAATGTAACACTCATATGTCTGGGCTTCCTGTTGCAGCAATGTAGAGCAGTACAGTATCACACGGAAACACCAGCTGAGGTCTTGGAAGCAATCAAATTAAAACAGCAGGGCTAATAAAGCAGGATCATCTCAGTGCTGTAGCAGGTAACAGATCTAATGTCTCTGTATGATGCTAGGTGGTGGACCAGATTAAGTGTCTGACAGCTCTGTAAAGTGCAACTACATCTTCTGTAACATGATAGTACTACAAATGAATGTCATCTATTAGGTCCCTGCTAATTTAAAATTTTAGTCCCTGTCTGTAACTGTCTTTTTGGTTAGTTGGCTTCACCATTTTTTTTGTGTTAAGCAATAAAAAAAACATTTTTACTTGGTTAACATGAAATTTAAAATGAACTTTGTGGAACTATTAAATTGTTTTGATAATTTTTTTCACGAAAGAATTCTGGAAATCATTTGTTTTGGTCTGGATTTGAAGCCTTACAGAGTTGTCAATATTATAAATCAAAGACCTCAATTTAAACTTCAGAAGTTATAGCTCTTCAGAAAATTTAACTCTGAAAATGGAATTAGACTTTCTTCCCTAAATTTCAATGTTTCATTTTGGGCAGTATCCATAATAATTTGCAATCATTTTCCAGCCTCAGGACTTCAACATCAAAAATATATTAAAAATCTGAAAACAGAAATTTAGTTTTTTCTTCCTATTTGCTTCGGGTCAGATTTAATAACTGAATATTTTAATACTTTGGAGCTACACTTTGTACCTCTTACTTGTATAGAGAGGATAAAACCCTCAAATTATACTGTCGATCTTTTTGGATAGATTTAATAGGATTTATCAGGGCAATATGCCTTCAGTGGTTCTTATTTCTGCATGGCTTTCATACAGTTTTCAACATTTGGTTGACCTTAACTAGTAGGAGAAATTGTAAATTGTACAAATTTTATACTGATGTTTATTCACAAACACACCAACTCCTTGACTCCACTTGTAAGAAAGTTTAAGCTGATTTCTTGGTAACCTCCTGGTATGAAACTCCTTTTAAAATTGAATGAAACTTTATTTTTATTATTTTTATTTTGTTTTATTTTGTGTGGATTTTCTGTGATTTGTTGATCAAACTCAGTTCAAGAAACCTTCTAGGGACCAATATTAAGATAAAGAGAATTTCTAGAAATAAAATGAGCTTAATATTTTCTGCTAGTAACCCAATTCATGAAGCCAAAAAACCATCATAACATAGTTAATCATGTATAGCAGAGATTAGATGATATATTTAGAAGTCAGATTTATATTTATGAAGAATATTTGGGGGGATCTGATCCAGTTACTAAACTAAATTTAACTTTGTCACGAATGGAACAACACAATTTACTTGCCTTTGGACTTCATTACCCAAACCGTTAATTTATCTTTAGCTTAGCCTATTGCACATTAACCCTCATCCTGTGAACTATTGCTAGGATAAAGTCTTGGTGCATATCTTATTCAAGACTCTATAGTCAAGAATATCTAATCCATTTAATGATCATAGAAACAGAAAAAAGTATAGGCTGCAAAGGACCTCTGAAGGTCATCTAGTCCTATTCAAAGTACAGCTATCTTCAATATCAGAGGAAGTTCCTCAAATTTGAGTATTTCCATAGATGGAGAATCCCAGATCAATCTGTTCTGATATTTACTAGTTCTCAATGTGATATTTTTTTTGCCTTGACTATTGCCTCTTGGCTTTCTGCTGAGCACCTGTCTGTCACTTGTCTGCAGCATTTTATGTACTCCTTTTAGGAGGAGTACCAAGAAGCAGCGAGAAACAGCTGTTCCACAACAAGGTCAAGGAATTGAGAGCCAAGGTTGACCCTGGGGCAGTTAAAGAAGGCGATGTCTGTGGAAGTTTTTGAACAAAAAAATCTCATTTCATGCCAGAATCTTATGTACACATAACACCCTTCTAGTCAGATTTCTGTCTCATTAATGCTGTTTTTAAACAGTATTTTTATAAGTAAAATAAGGTCACACTGGTTATGCGTGGCCCTATGGAAAACAGTGGGAATTTTGTCATTGATTTTAGCTGCACTAGAAGTTTCACCTCACCAGGAGTCTCACATTAAAAGATAATAATAAATACAACAACAATAATAATAATAATAGTAATAATAGAACCCAAAGGGAGTAAAATGTTGCTTAGTCGTTTTTATAGGTGCTTTTTCTTCAAGTGCAGTATGTTCTTCATAGTCTGATTTGCTGCAAAGGGAAAATGCTTTTACCAGTTTCCAGTTGTGTCTGCTAAGCTCTTTTTTATGTAAGTCCATGGGAAATTAATTTATTCACCATGTTTCACAACAGAGAAGTTAAGAATAGGTATTAGTTTCTTTATATCACTCATATCTTATATTTTATAAAAAGAACATTCATAATCTTACAATGTCTAAATAGGATAAGCATGTGATCAATCAAATATAACCCTTGCTCAACCCCTCCAAGTTATTCATCATCACTTACAATGCCTCTTCTAAAATTTATATTATAAGCTTTCTCAGGCAGGAATCTTGATTCATGTCGTCTGTGGAGTCTCTATTGCCCTTTGTGAGCATACTGTAATAATAGGGTGATAAATGATTTATGTTGTTTTCTGTGTCTCTACATTCTGATTCATAAATCAATTGTTAGATATACTTTAATCATCTTCATGCTTTTTGTTTATTCTGATTGAAATCTCTTGGATTTCCTTCAGTAGTTTTTACCTGGCATCTTCACAAATATTTGAGCTAAGATTTTCCACAAACTTTCAACACATGGCGACAGCAAGCAAATATGTATTGTGAGCTTCATCCAGAACATGCTGGAGGAATATTGCCTTAAGTATGATCAGTGATAGCACATTCTGAAAAGAGCTTCGGTGTATGCCTGCAAAACTTTTAATCTTTCAAACAGCAGGGTCCAAAGGCAAAACTGATGTTCTCTTGGAACTATGAAAGTTGCAGCTGACAGCTTGCCTGTTGTCATTTGCAAGATACGTTATCTTTCCCCGATAAAATATTAACACATTTATCAATTTTATGATCAATAAGACATATATTTGTAGTACTTAGATGTTTCAAAAAACATTTAATGAAAGGATGCGTTGTTGCTCCAAATGCAACATGTGTATAATAACCTTAAATTGTGTACCTCTTTATCACTGTACTGGTACATTCTTTTATTCCAACAACTACAAAGCAGTAAGACTGTCAACAACAGATAGGCTCCTTCCCAGTAAAACAGAAAAAAGGTTTTAAAATGGAAGGTTAATGAATCATCACAGTTATGCTAATAGAATTAAATGCATTTGTTACTGTCTATTTTTAATATTTTAATGGCATGTCGCTCTTTCAGTTGTCCTCTGCAGAAGGGATACATTCCACCTGTAAAAATAAGGTCATTCTATCCTACTACTGTTGGTGCTCTCATGTTCTTCTTCAATAGCTTTCCATGCTACTGACATGGGAAAACTGTGGGGTTTAATCCATTCCCCATGAGTAAAAGTAAAAATCATTTGTGATAAATGCAGTTTTCCGGTATAACTGTATCTCCCTGATGGATGTTTCTGCAGCACAAATATATTGGCCATTTGCACCCCTTCTCAGGGTGTCTTGACTCCTGTTTCTCTCTTGACCATCACAGATGTACTACCAAAAGCTTGTAGGATAAACATGGCCTTTAATCCATTCCCTTCCAACATTTCTAGCAGTTCTTAGCACTACAAGTAGAAGTGCTAATTCAGCAACATTCACTCTACTGATGGCACCGTAGTTACAGGAGTTAATCTGAATCAGGAGTTTTAATGATTTGTAACCCCTTAATGTATTTTGGGGTTTCAAATACATACAGCAATTCAGTATTCATCAGTTGTGAAATTTGTTCTGTGCAGAGATTCATGGTAATACTAACCAAGCTAAGACGACCTCTAAATCTTGTGTGTACCAGAAAGCCATATGCTTTGACATAGAGCAAAAAAAATGCTTTTTGAACATGATTTTAGAACAATGAGGGAAAGTCAAAGTTATTATCATTTCTTGTAGGCAACTGCTAATGCTTATTGAAAAAAGGGATGTGAAATCTTTGAAATGCAATTCCTTTGTGGGATAAAGATGTCTCTTCTGACAAGGGTAATATTATCACCCTGCAACTTTAACTTTAAGATTGCCCTTGTCTGTAAACGAGTGCCAACTCCTCATGCTGTTTGCAATCTTTTTCTGATCAGCTGCTATTCTACAAGATGACAGCTCTCTCAATTTTTTTATTTTTTTTTTCCTCCTCAAAACATCTTTTTGTGTGTCCCAGATGATTTTCTTTAAAGGAAAGTGAATGTATAGTCTTTCATGCATCTACTGGAAAGATCTTTGAAAAATACAGCCATACAAAGATGTTATTAATATAACACTTTTGTGTCTGCCAGACATGCAGTGCAATTTGATTTCTTCTCAGAGGATATTTCTCTGTTTATTATTAATTTTTTATCTATCATTAATTTTTACTCT
The DNA here is from genome assembly GCF_000708025.1 of Charadrius vociferus. Taxonomy (NCBI): domain Eukaryota; kingdom Metazoa; phylum Chordata; class Aves; order Charadriiformes; family Charadriidae; genus Charadrius; species Charadrius vociferus. The sequence goes on from NW_009647595.1 coordinate 323,771, forward strand.
CCTCTTTTGTATTCTACTCTCACTTGATTTGTCTGTTGCTTTTCAACTTTTCCTTCCCATTTTTTCCAGTTTTTGGGCCACTGTGAAGAGCTGATCCAGATCCTGCCGAGTCAGTTGGGAGTTTCTACGTGGACTTTGGTTGTCTTTCAACCTGGCCTTTTCTTTCTTTTTTTATTCCAATTCAGCCTCAATTTATCTTTCTTAATACATCAGATCCTGAATTTTCCTGTTACGTATGTTGTAGGGAAGCTGCATGTCCTTTACAGACTTGAAAAGGCAGTAGTACTAGACAGTTAAAAAAAAAGAAAGAAAAAAAAAACAGAAAAACAATAGCAACAAAACCCTTCAGATATATTCCCTATGTTTTCAAAGGGAAACTGGATTCTGCTGGGTTTTAGCTTTGAGGGATGGATGTGCAATAGTCAAGGAAGAAGTGTGCCTCAAAGTCCTCCCTGGAGTTTCTCTGCTGGTTTCTTTTCATTCCCCAGTGGCAGTCATTTATTGCTAGCCTAAGATAGCAGTACTTCCATGCAACTCTAAGCTGGCTCAATTATTTTGTCCAAGGTCTTTTGATGACTATTTGCATGAACGGAATAAATGGACAAGGATTCATATTTATGCTTATGCACCTAGCCACTGCATGTGGTTAACAGTAGTCTAAAATGAATTCAAACCTGAAAATTCTACCCATATTATAAAATTTGAAATAAAAAAGATTTCGGAAAATCAGTTCCTTTCCATCTCTTTGCTGCTTTTTCTTTGTGTAAGGATGAGGAAACAGATTTTTCAGAACAATATCACGGAATGTTTGTTTTATTACTTAAAGTACTTGGTAGCTGCTTAAACTTTTATTCAGAACCATTAGTGTTGCATAAAGCAAACTGCAAAAAGAACAAGCACCTATTTAAAATCATTTTTGCTTAAATATACCGTAAATGTTTCTAATATTTCACTGACAATGGCAAATGGTTCAACACCACATTCTGTGGAAAATTGCAGGTTCTATGAGTCATCTGATAACAACCCATGCATTTGTTTCAGATGACAGCATCAACACACAGTTCCTTTAATCCTCACTGTAGTCAGTTTCTTCCTTCAGGTTTTCTGAAATGGATAACTTGTTTAAGAAGGACAATTTTAGGATTATGTTCCTTTCTTATGATTTGGAGAGTGTCTGTGTTGCACAGTCTTTCAGGGTTCTGCCTGGGGTACAATTTCTGGCTCAAAGTTACTACTAAAGGCCAAGTCCATTTATTATTTTTTTTTTACATCAAACATACCAGCACAATTTTCCAGCTTTTTTTTTTTTTTTTTTTCTTCTTTTAAATTTATAACACCTTTCCCATCTGCAAAAATTCACCTCAGTCAGTGGAGCTGTCTGGCATAGTGAGGTGTGTGATACTTTAAAAAAATCAAAGTGAAATCCCAGCTTTGAGGTAATTCATTAGTCTTGTCAAGTTAGGACATGCTTCCTCATGAATTTGTCAGCCTATCCTCCTGTCTGATGACCTTGCCATGTCAAAAATTGTTAACAGGCCACACATGTATTAAAACACACATACACACATCAACTTAAGATGAACAACTAAAGTTGCAAGAGGAACCTCTGTGCTTTAAAAAGAGAAGACAGCAGGGGAAGGATTCAGCTTTTATTGCTGTATGTAAGAAAACATTTACTGTTAAATGCCAAACTTACTAAAGCTCAGATGAAAGATAGCCAAAGAAAATTAATGTAATTCTGCATCTTTTAACTTTATCAGTGATTTACCCTCCAGGAAGCAATCTTGGTAACAAAACAAAAACATCGTCATGTGTTATAACAATATAATATGCCTAAATGTCAAATCAGCTTCTAATGGGCAAACATGGAAATTGCACATCAGTGGTATTTCCTACTACACTTCTTAAGGATTTGACTCGTACCTTCAATGGATGGAAGCAAAGAGTAAAGATGAAAGTCCTGCCACCTTTGTGGTACTAACATTTACAGAGATACCTGAGGAACAAGAACAAAGATGAGATGCATCCAGAAAACTTTTTTTTTTTTTTTTTTTTTTTAATGAGGTCCATTCTTCCTTCTTTCTTACAGTGCAAATAGGTTTAGTAAAGAAAAACTGTGAAAACACAACTGGAGTGATTAGGAAAGTGAGATTGCTCCCTTTGGATGCCATCTTCCACTTGTGATGGAGTAAAACAACCACGGAAATATTTCCTGAGTTTCTTTATTGTTTCTTATTGCTGCCCACTGAAACCTGCTGGTTTGCCTCCTGGTAGTGGTGACGATTATTTATTTGCAATGAGGTCCTAAATGAAATGGTGCTGTGATGAGGTAGAATATATACTTGTTTGCATTATATAATAATAGGTAAAAGCACATGTAGAACTGAAAATTATTGTTTATGTTATCTGTCTGTTTATTGTCCAGGAGATTGTGCATTTCTGGAAGTCTTCTGGATCAAATATTCCTTAATTCCCACTTGCATAATAGTGGATCTGAGCAGCAATTCACAACAATGAGTTTTTCCTCTTTCCTCTCTAATTTTATTACTCCCAGACTAAACAAACTTGTTGCTACATGGAGATTTCAGTTGGAACAGTCTGCTTTCTAAGTAGAAGCTGGACAAACATTAGACGTATTCAAATTAAGCATGTAATCCAAAGTGCATAGTTAGGCTTCCTCTATAATATTCTATAAATTCCTGTACAACTTTGCTATAAGTTCTACCACTGTATTGAAAATCAAAATAAAACAAAACAAACAAAGAAACAAAAAACACAAAAAAAACCCAAAAGAAACCCCTAAACATACAAACAAAGTGTTCTTATGTGAGCAGAGCTGTCCAAGGTTGATGGCAAAGCTGTCAGAATGTGAGATGTGTTTATATTCCTGTTCTGTTTTGCTGACTTCCACAACCAGGTTTAAAAGACAACACGGATTAATCTGTGTGTCACTGTAATATGCTTGTAATAGAAATGTAAGGGCTTTTTTTCCTAAGTAGTAGAGGTTATATGTGATAGCATATGTTTTACAAAGATCTTTAGATCATGTTGCCAAAGGACAGGCCACTAAACTGGAGCTATTGAATTCAAAATTTTATTTCATAAGAAAACACTTTCATAAATATGAGATATTTTCTTAAAGGAACAACAACAACAAAAAAAAAAAAAAACATCAATCCCAGTCCTGCTTAAGGCTTTCATGTAGAATGTTGTCCCTGCTGCAATAAGAAATTTCGCTAACACAGAGTGAACATTAATGCCAGAACGTTTTCTCCCATTTTTTTAATCTAGAAAAAAATAAAAACTTTCCTAATGTTCCTATGAAGTAGATTATTATTAGGACATGACAGTGTCTTTAGTTGAATCATCATTTACTGTGATTTGGTTTTACTTCTGGATCATTGCCAAACGGGGGCCTGGATGAAGTTCAGAAGTCCTTGAAATTTGGGAAAAGATCTTTTTGTTTGTTTTACTTTGTTGGCTTTTTCTTTTTTTCTTAATGCAGGCTTGTTAGCTTTATATTTATAGCACACTCAGCCAAAACTGAGATGTGAGTTCTTGTTTATATCTAAATTTTCAGACTGAATTTAAACTTCACTGTTTACTTTTATATCTAAGCCACAAAAACTGTGGTATCTCTTCTGTGATGATCTAGATCTAGTTTAATCCCTATAACAGATCTATGTTACTCCTCATTTTTTAAAAAGTGTAGTTGTCAGAATGTTAGTGTAAAAGGGCTATACCCCATGGAAATTTTTAGATAAGTTTAAGAAAATTAAGTCAAATTATGGGATAGAAGTACATAGTTTGAGCAAACACACCTAAATCTGAGTTAGAAACAGTCATGCTATTGCTCTAAGCTAAAACTGTATCTTGGTTTAAAGACGCATCTGATTTACTTCTTTTTTCTTCTCATATTATCCCCCATCACGGAATGATGCAGGATAGCAGTTTAGATGAATTATGTACCTTCAGAAAGGATTGTTCTTGTTCATAGGGCCACAGCTTTTCATTTCATGCAATTAGACTCTTAGGTTTAAGATACCCATTTAAAAAATGGGGAGAAAAATAAGAAGATAAGCAGAAGTAACAAAAACATTACCAGGTATATTTGTGGCCATGGCCAGAATCAGAAGATGATGAAAGCCATTTGGAAAGGGGATGGAATTTTCTGTGGAAAGACCTTTTTCCTTCTTTGAAAACCAGGAAGCTTCAGTTTCAGTCCCTGGTTTTAACTGTGTTATATCAAAAAATCAAATGTCCCATGGAGCTTACCTCTTGTGCTTCTTAATCACCTCTAAAGGAGTGGAATGAATAAGACTGGCAAAAACAGATCTTATCAAATAAATGAAGCTATTGGTTGCTCATTGAAATCATGTATAAAAGAACTTTCAATCAAATGGTCTTGGAGCACTCTACAAATATTGCCATTGAACTTACAAATGTTCAGGTCAGGCTTCAATTAATTATATTGATACCACTCATACCTACAAATCAGTGAAGTGGAGCCTAGAAGTTATACTGGACAAAGCAAAGTCACAAAACACATTGCTAGCAGATTGAATAGTTAAAAATCTTAGGGGAGTCCAAAATCTTAAATCTTAGGCCTAGCCATTATAAATTTTTATTTCATCATTGTTTAATACTATTCTATCCCTACACAGTATTATTCCCCTATGTTTATTTCTTTGAGTCTTAAAATTAGGATTGTACAATGTATTGAAAATGAGTCTAGATGGGAAAAATGATTCATCAACAAACTGAATGGTCTCCTCCTCTTGGAACAACAGTATTTTCTTTTCCTTTGTTCTTTTCTTTCTGTAGTAAAAAAAAAAAAAAGGGAAAAAAAAGAAATTATACATTTCAAATATTGAAAACAGAAAACAATTAGCAGCCCCAGACATGCATCTTTATTTCAGATTTAGAGCTCTGATTCCATTACTTAAGGGCCCAGTTTTATTGAGGCAAAACACCCACAGAGATCAGTGACATCCTTTTGTGTTCAGTCAGTTCATTGTTTCCTGTGCTTAGTCGGCTGGGCCGTGATGCGCAATTGGATCAGCAGTGCCCACATGGGCTGAACAGCAGGATCAAAGCTCTGGCATTTTATCCCTGTTTTGTGTGAATTTATACAGCAACAGGGAAAAGGGGGAAGTTCTTTCAGAAGAGAAAAAAGAAAAGGTTGGATTCTAGGGCAGGCTGAGTGCTGTAAGTTATGTTTAACTCCTCTTTTGAAATTCACTACATTTCAGCCATGTATCCCACTTATTATGGCATAGAAGAATGAAGTTAATGAATCACACATTCCTGAAACAAAAATTAATCAATTCAAGGAGAATTTTCAATTGCTGTTACACACACATATATATAAACATATATATAAACAGCAGCAGGAAAATAAACAGAAACGTTTAGAACAACTTGGCAGATAACTCATTTAGTATGAGCAGCTATAAGACTGCCAGTCCTTGGCTGTTGCTGAAGAAGGAAACTTGATTTGGAGAGAAACTAGTCAAGGTTTATTTACCTCACAAGTAGTGAAACAATGCTGTTATATTTTAATGCAAAACCCTAATAGACATCCAAAGTTGTGTTAACTTCATAAACTTCTGTGTTCATGTATACTGCTGAATCAGACCTTAATGAAAACAGATAAATAATGCTCAGTATTTTTTTAATGTACTATGCAATGCAGAATTGAAATAGTGTTGGCAAAACAGAGAAATATCATCCTACACAGTCAGCAAATAAGAGGAATATATTTATTATCACCAAAAAACCCAATTGTTCTTCATCAGATATTTAAAACATATTTATCCCACCCAACTTTAGCCATCTAATTCAGGTAAATTAAAAGTATAGTTCATAAAATTCCCCCAAACTACCCATGCAGAGACGATAGTGTCCCAAAGAGTATTTCAGCTTATTTAGAGTCTGCTATGACATTTCCATATTCTTTAGAGGAAACCTAGAGCAAGTGACCAAATTTCTAACTTTTGTGATTCATATATCTAAACAGGCTGATATTTGACTCAGATCAATCAGGATGTAGACTCCTGAATTAAAAAGTTTCTAAAGTAGATATACATTGCCTTAGTTAATGTGGCATAAAGGTATTGAAAAGTAGTGAATGATAATAACTGAGCAAAAATGTTTTTCAATTTAAATAAAAAGAAACAATGTTGAGAAAACCCAGCATGTTTTATTTCAACATTTTGAAAATGAAGCATTGATGTTTACAAAAATCAAAATTCTTTTTTTTTTAATCAAAGAAAATATTATGTTTGAAACAAGATTATATTTTTTCCATTTTTTATATGTTTTCAATTGAGCAAAATATTCCAATACACACCTCACTTTGTTTCCAAAAGCACTTGAGAAGCTAAGAATATTTTTTTTAATCTTCCTTTTATACACCCAACCTCAGGAATGAAACATACTTCTTTATTGTTGTTGCTAAAGTTTTGATGGTGTTAGAATAGGGAATAATAACTTCTATTGGACCATTTGATAGCTTTAGAAAAATTGAAAGAGCTGTCTTTTTTTTTTTGTTCTTCAACTGTATTATTTGGTCTAATAAAGAATATTATTTTTCCCTGTAAACTTTCATAGAATAATAGAATCATAGAACAGTTTAGGTTGGAGAGGACCTTTAAGATCATTGAGTTCCAATCCCCCTGCCATGGGCAGGGACACCTCCCACTAGACCACGTTGCCCAAGGCCACGTCCAGCCTGGCCTTGCACACCTCCAGGGATGGGGCCTCAACAACCTCTCTGGGAAACCTCTTCCAGTGCCTCACCACCCTTCAAGTGAAAAACTTCTTCCTAATGTTTAATCTAAACCTGCCCTCTGCCAGGTTATAGCCATGCCCCCTCATCCTAGTAAAAGTCCTTCCCCAGGTCTCCTCTAGGCCCCCTTTAGGTACTTGAAGGCCACAATAAGATCTCCCCGGAGCCTTCTCTTCTCCAGGCTGAACAGCCCCAACTCTCTCAGCCTCTCCTCATAGGAGAGGTGCTCCAGCCCTCGGATCATCCGCGTGGCTCTACTCTGGACACGCTCTAACAGGTCCATGTCTTTCTTATGTTGCGGACTCCAGAGCTGGACACAGGACTCCAGGTGGGGTCTCACGAGAGTGGAGTTGAGGAGCAGAATCACCTCCCTTGACCTGCTGGCCACACTTCTTCTGATGCAGTCCAGGATACGGTTGGCCTTCTGGGCTGCGATTGCACATTGCTGACTGATGTTGCGCTTCTGGTCAATCAGCACACCCAGGTCCTTCACAGGGCTGCTCTCCAGCCATACCCCACTGAGTCTGTATTTGTGCTTGGGATTGCCCCAACCCAGATGTAGGACCTTGCACTTGG
>NW_009647595.1:331484-357105 GCF_000708025.1 Charadrius vociferus
CTTGCCAGACCGCCATGACTTCTCAAATATGATGGCAAGTGGCTTAACAACTTCATCTGCCAGTTCCCTCAGGACCCGCGAATGTATCTCATCAGGTCCCATGGACTTGTGCACTTTCAGGTGCCTCAGGTGGTCTCACACTTGATCTTCACCTACAGTGGGAGGTTCTCCGTTTTCCCAATCCTCACCTTTGCATTCTGCATCATGGGCAGTGTGGCTGCAGTCCTTGCCAGTGAAGACTGAGGCAAAAAAGTTGTTGAGGACCTCAGGTCTGTCTCTGTCCTGGCTAACCAGCTCTTGTGTTTCCTTATGGAGAGGGTCCACATTTTTCCTAGTCTTTCTTTTCTCGCTGACATACTTAAAGAAGGATTTTTTGTTTGTCTTAATGTCCCTGGGCAGATTGAGTTCTATCTGGGCTTTAGCTTGTCTAACCTGATCCCTGGCTGCTTGAGCAATTCCTCTGTATTCCTCCCAAGCTACCCACCCCTGTCTCGACTCCCTGTAAACCTCCTTTTTCCTTTCGGTCATGTCCAGGAGCTCCTTGTTCATCCATGCAGGCTCCTGGCTTTTCTGCCTGCCTTCATCTTTGTAGGGATGCATGGCTACTGAGCTTGGAGGAAGCTGTCCCTGAATATTGACCAACTTTCTTAGGCCCCTCTTCCCTCCAACACTTCATCCCACGGCACCATACCAAGCAGCTTCTTCAGGAGGCCAAAGTCAGCTCTCCCAAAGTCCAGGGTGGTCAGCCTGCTGCACACTTTCCTCGCTGCCTCAAGGATCTCAAACTCGACCATTTCATGGTCACTACAGCCCAGGCTGCCCTTGCGTTTGACACTGTCTACCAGCCCCTCCTTGTTGGTAAGGACAAGGTCCAGCATAGCTCCTCTCCTCATTGGCTCCTCATTGAGAGTAGTTTATTGTCTCCCAAAAGTCAGTAAGAACCTGCCAAGTGAAATTATAAATCTTTTGCATCTTGGATCTCCTGTTCTTGAGGTCTGCACTTTGTAACTGGATCCAGGATGCCACCAATCAACACCCAAATTTTCTCTTTTGCTTTGCAAGCAAAAGTACTTTCAAGTAACCATGCTGTTTTATAAGACAGTATTTTTTCCATGGCTCCTCTCCTCTCCGCATCATGGAATAATCACTTGCTTTTTGGCTACTCTAGAATTCTCCCTCTCTTTTTCATTGTCACTTTTAAGACAAATATCAGAAGCATAATCCATCTGACAGCCATCAAGCTATTTCATATGTGGATCAAGACCCATAGGACACAAATAGCCCTTAAGAGCTCCATAAAGAAAGATTAGTTTAAAACTGCTGAGATGAAATCCTGGCTTTGTTGCACTTAACGGATATTTGGTGTTTACTTCAATAGGGCCAGGGTTTTATGCCAATATATGTTGCAAGTTATTTAAAAATTGCTTTAACTTATTCTAAGTGTGTTTCTAGACCATTCTTTCATTAAGGTAAAGACAATTGCTGAGAGAGACAGGAATTATGATGGAAAATAGTTTGTACCTTCAGTTCAAATGCCATCCATTCTTCTAAGCATGCTTATTCGAGCTTTGTAGGAAACAGAATCTAACCAGGAATCTGTTAAAAGTACTTTTTGTTTACTTCCCCTTCCCCCCCCCAAACATTGCCATTGCTTATGGCTTAGTCTCACTTAAAAGTACATGATCCATACTTTGGGAAAACACTACTGGATGTTGATACAAAAGGGCTATTTAAGTGATTAATTGATGTGTTGGATTGTGCAGATTACAAAAATTCATCATATGACCAGAGCATGAACTTTTTTTATCAAGAGGATATGCAGTCATCATTCAAAACTGTAGGTGATTTAGGAAGATGCAGTAGCTACCTAAACTAATATATAAAATCGTAGCTCAGTCCCTAGTATTTAATCAGATTTTTCTGAAACTACCAAGTAAATTTGTACAAGAGTAATCTGTAGACATTAGTTAGACAAAGAAGTTGTACATCTGATAACAGTAAAACACGCGGAGGAGAGACTGTCTCTTGACTAGTTTTCTGTACCTTAGAGAATAGTTTATTTTGTAAAAAATACGTGTAAAACGGGATCAGTCAGACACTAGCTGCTTACATAGAGTTTGTAGTATTGCCCAAAAACCCTCTAATTACTGTCAGTGAATTCTTGATCAGATCTTTACATTACTATCAGTATATCATCTTTACCAAAATTTAAATTATTGCACAATATATTAGGGAACTGTGTTGAGTAAGGCAAAATCCTTAGCTGAGCCATCAAAGTCTAATTGACATAGACAGTAGTGCCAGAGAAAAAGAAAGGAAGAGTTACAACCTCAGGTTGAAAATTTACCAAAAATCCAGCCTAAGTTTAAAAGCAAAAGTTAATAAGTTATAGTGCTCAAATTTTTAGCTGTCTTTCTAAGACTTGCTAGTGGGAATATCCAAAGAATGGCTTTTAGAACTTTTTTTTTTCTTAAAATATATACTTGATTTTGAGATATGCAAAATAACTTGCAATTTACATCTGAGATTAATCTACCAAGTAAATATTTTTTTCAAAACTGGAATAGCAATTACCCATGGTAAATTTCTGTGGGATTCCTTTCATCAAACTTCAGTTCTTGAAATATTAACAATTCTGTGCTAGCTTTGAGGTCTTTGGAGAGAAAGGTATCTCCAAAGGCTGAATCACCTATGTTAAAAACCTTTCACAGCAGAGGATGAATTGCACTTTTCAAGGTGTCCGTTTCCCTTCATTGACTGTAGAAGAAGCCTAGTTGAGTAGCTCAGACCTCTTAGCTTAGGCTTTATTTAATACAGACTAGATTTAGACAGCTAATGTTGGAGAACATTATTTCCACCCTGCTTATACATAGTCTTTTTCAAAGTGCAGCATGCTCAGCAATTCTCACCGTAACCAATTACTGCATATTAGTTTTTGATTATCAAACTTTAGATTTAGGAGCCTATAGCCAGGGTACGGCTCTCCCCTTGCAAGCAGTCATGCCTGATGTACATACTGCTGTTGCTTTCCCTCTCTCTGCCCCACAGCAATTTGTTGCTTCTTTTCAGTCATAGGTTACCATCTCTTCACATCTGCCAGCAAAAGAAATCATGTGTGTGCTCTTCCTAATCCCTTGCAGGCAGGCAAGCAAGCAGGTTACACAGAGGACAAAGGTGTTTGGAGTGCACCCAACTGACTTTATCTGATATGGACTTGAAAGCCCCCACACAGTTCCTCCATCCTGCAAAGCAGCGGGGGAATTACCCCAAGAACTGAGAGACAGACTGGAGGCAAAAAACATCTGCAGGTAGTGCAGCTACATCCACAAAAGGACATCCCACTTCAGAGGATTCTTAAGATCTTTAGTGTTTTTCTTTCTTTTTTTTTTTTTTTTTTTTTTTTTTTTAAGAGGGGATAAAACCACTTTTAAACTATATACCAGGACTGGAAGACATTTACAGTAACAATTTAAAATATTCTATTTGACATTTTGATATATTGTGGTTGCACACAGTTATTAGAATACAGAAAAAGATGTGAGGGGAAATAAATATCTTAATTATTTTTAGTGATGAATTGGAGTAAAAATGGGGAAAAAACTGTCTTTTGTACTCTAAGGATAACAGCTTTATTCCTTTTAAGTCTGTCCTTTGTCTTTAATAAATATTCTACTGAAAAAGAAAGATCTTATTAAGAGAAATAATTGCCACAAACCTCCTAAAGCATTGAAAAGTAGATGATACACTTTCTCGTTATGAATGGATATAACAATTACCTTTCGAGGTAGGAATTGTATGAGTCATATAGAAATTACTGCATCAACTTCCACACACTAAAACCTTTTCTTATATGTTTTGACCTAATTTAAAATTAAAATTTCAATTGTGTCACAACGAGATACTAGAACATTTTGTTCTATCTTTCATGAATGCATCCAATTATGAATACTTATTCAGTAAAACATTACTGTGGAAGAAGTCATTTTATTTCACAACTACTGCATTTATTATGAAAAACTTATATAAAAGGTCGTACTCTTGTACATGAATAATCTGTCTTTGAAGAAACAGTAAGTGTGGTTTTCAGCAAAGTAGTGATGTTATAGCTTTCAAAGCTTTTAATATTTAATACGACACTTCACTTTCTGAAAAGTTTCTCATGTTAGTGAGGGGGTTCATAAGCAAATGTATTTCAAAAAGTGGGTTATAAATGTCATAGTGAGCTTTCAACTTAAGCTGTCTTGCATAATATTAATTAAGCATGAACATTAATAGTATTATGCCACAACAATATCATGACAAAGAAATAAGTCAGCAGAATTCCTTTTTGGCAGCTGTGGTCCCATTTCTAAAGCCTATGAATTATTTTATTAGAAGTACATAGCACATTTTAATTTTATTTTATTTTAATCCAATTTTTCAATTTTGCTAAAAATTACAGTATTGGAAGAGAAAGGATCTATATTTTTATGAGTATGTGCATTTAAATACTTAGAAAAAGTAGTGATAGCAACCTGAGTCTATTTTTATATTCCTGTGTCTATTCTTTTTGAATGTGTTCGTTATTTGATTTCTGTTCCCTTATTGATGGTTACTACTAAAAAATTCTCCAAACTCATCTCTCTCAAAATATTAAAGCATTCTTGAGACTGGTGATTAGGGAAGTTACTTTAATCTAACAATGACAATACAGGGCAAGATGCTGAAACTGAAAGAGTCTGTTTTGCTCCCAGGCTATCTGTCTGTGCAACTTTTTCTCTGAAATGAGGTTTACTGTTTTCTCACAGGTTTAAAGTTTTCTCACATTCACTCTAATGCTGATTTCCCCTGACTCCTGTCAGGAACATTTTTTTATAGAAGAGCTCAGTACCTGTATCCACAGTCTGCAGTTACCAAGAGGAGCTGTGTTACCAGCAGGGAGTGTTCTTTTATGCTATGCTGTGCCTAGGGTAAACAATTAATTTAAACCAAATATCCATTCACTGCATGGTTTATGTCTATCTTTGCAAAACCATGAGGCTGAAGATCACAGGAGAACTGGTGAAAAAAACAGACAGAAGAACACCTGCACAGCTCAAAGAGACCTGTCTAAGACTTCTTTAGCATTTATCACAGAAAATTTAAACAAGATTAGAACTGAAATATGGTGTGTTCTAGATATTTGACTTTGAGAAACCATGGGAAACACACAAGTCTATCCCCTCTAAAAGTTACCATCCACACAGAGAGTAGGGAACTATGAAGAGACTACGTGGATGAGGGGATAGAGTGTACCATCAGCAAATTTGTTGATGACACAAAACTGGGAGGGGTGGCTGACATGCCAGTGGGCTGTGCTGCCATACAGCGTGACCTGGACAGGCTGGAGAGTTGGGCAGAGAGAAACCTTATGAAGTTCAACAAGGGTAAGTGTAGGGTACTGCATGTGGGGAGGAATAACCTCATGCATCAGTACAGGTTGGGGGCTGACCTGGCGAACAGCTGGGTGGAAAGGGACCTGGGAGTCCTGGTGGACAACAGGATGACCATGAGCCAGCAATGTGCCCAGGTGGCCAAGAAGGTCAACGGCATTGTGGGGTGCATGAAGAAGGGTGTGGCCAGCAGGTCGAGGGAGGTCATCATCCCCCTTTACTCTGCCCTGGTGAGGCTGCATCTGGAGTACTGTGTCCAGTTCTGGGCTCCCCAGTTCAAGAAGGACAGGGAACTGCTGGAGAGGGTCCAACAAAGGGCTACGAAGATGATTAGGGGACAGGAGCATCTTTTTTATGAAGAAAGGCTGAGGGACTTGGGATTTTCAGTCTGGAGAAGACTGAGGGGGGATCTTTTCAATGCTTATGAATACTTAAAGGGAGGGTGCCAGGGGGATGGGAACAGTCTTTTTTTCAGTGGTGCCCAGTGATAGAACAAAAAGTAACGGGCACAAACTTGAACACAGGAAGTTCCATCTAAACATGAGGAGGAACTTCTTTTTGTTGACGGTGGCAGAGCACTGGCACAGGTTGCCCAAAGAGGTTGTGGAGTCTCCCACCCTGGAGACATTCAAAACCCGCCTGGACTCCATTCTGTGCAACCTGCTGTTGGTGAACGTGCTGTGGCAGGGGGATTGGACTAGACCTCCAGAGGTCCCTTCCAACCTCTACCATTCTTTGATTCTGTGAGACTAATCTGTTTTCAAGAGCAGAGACAGTTGGCTCATGAAATGATACTTCAAGCACATTATTTTTTGATGATGTATTGCAGATATTATTTCAAAAAGGTACAAGAAGCAGGAAGGACAAAAATGTGCAGTGGCAGCCCCAGTGCCGGTTAGCTGGTGGAGATTACCTCCATAAACACAGTAAGAGCATTTGCAGGGTGCAATGTCCTTCCAGTTATGGCGTGTACCTCTGCTCTGGTGTGCAGGGCTGCTGCTGGTGTGTGCGTCCTCTGTGCCTAGCACAGGAACACAAGGAGACTCAGAAAGAGCCAAGGGGCTGTAGAGGTTTGGTGGGAGTGAATGGCACTGTCCTAGACCTAAGAGACTCCCTTACCTGGGTAGAAATGGAAAGTGATTCATTTGTTTATTGAAGTTCACTAAAAGAAAACAGGTGAAAATGCAGACTGGGTGTATGCAAAAGATGGAAGTAAAGATCAGCAATTTTAAGAAAGGGTTAGTCAGAAACAAATAGAGGAAAACAAGTTCATGCTGAAAAGAGTTAAAACTGGCCGAATACTCCTCATACTCCTGTGATGCACTGAGTTATATAATTGCATCAATGAATTTGGCCTGTGTGCATAATAGCTACTTATAAGAACAACAACAAAATCTATTTCAAATGAAACTTTAAGATGGTATTGCAATATATTGGGTTTGCTTTTTTATTCCAAGTGTCATTTGTGGAATTCAGATTGTGTTCTTTAATCTACTTTGGGTATAACCATAATTATGTTTCTCACGATAAGCTGCAACCATTGTCTGGGCTTGTGCCATTCCTATTCTACTCAGTCCGGGCTAATTATTGATTGCAATATACTGTTAGCATCCTCTATGAAGAATTCTGTATGCAAAGAGGAGAGTTAAAATTAGAAAGATGGAATAAGAAAAGACAGTTTCAGATTGCTTTTAAAAATAAAGGTGATGTTTAGCAAGGTGCAGTTTATCTTTTGAATGAGGATAGGAGGACAACGTGGAAGCCTCAGACCTCATTGATCTTCACTGTCTTTTTCCTTATACTTTTGAAGAGTGCTGAGTACTGTTAGAGAGAGATGCAGATCTGGGTTCTTTTGATCTGCATCTAGAACTTCTGTGTTTTCTAAAAGTAAGGTATGAAGTGTTCAATGGCTTCTCTCATAAAGATTGTATTACTGCTACAACATTCATGAAGAATACAAAATATCCAAAAAGACTGGTGGGACTCCTACTACTTAACAGTAGACACCTACAGTGTAAGCATTTACATATATAGTCACCCCAGATTCCTTTTTGATTTAATACAGAGAATTTGACATTTTTTGGCATGAGTCACTGATCTATTTTAGATGTCAACTTTAGGATAAGATAAAATGTTTTTGTTTGTTTCTTTTTTCTTTTGTTTCTTTTTTCTTTTTTTTCCCTTTGACTGTAAAATAGAATACATTTCTGGTTCAGATCCTGTTGACAGTGACTAACGTTTAGTCAAATGTTTTGAGTAATGTTGAGTTATGAAGGACAAGTACTGTTTACAGCAATGCCAAAAGGAATATCAGATACAAATTATGTACTTCAGCAGTGTTTTTCTATTACAAACACCATTCTATGGCTACTATAGCTCCTACTATACTTTTCTACTATTAAAGTTTTAATTAAAATGATGTAAACTGAAAAAAAAAAATCAAGCGTTGCTCCATAGGACTATTGATTTAGTCCAATCTTATAATAAGCACCTGAATAGCTTCCAAGCTTCTTATTTCAAACTGCTTCATAGCAGGTCGCTTGCCGGACCTACAGATACCAAGCATATGAGGGCTCCTGCAATATTCAGGCAGCAAGTGACATGCCTGAGATCACAGTCTGGAAGATCATTCTTCAGGAAGGTTAGAGATCTTCACCTTTTTTTTTTTTTTTAATACTTTGTTATTTAGAATAACATTTCAGTATATTTACATGGGACATCTGAAAAGTCAGTTCCTCAGATTTTACCGAACTTCTCAAAGTTTCTAAACAGCATTCTAGTGACAAATTAGATTCAGAGAAATCATCAGCTTGTGGGATTCAGTTGCTGGATACCCTTCCAACAGCCTAAAAAAGTGCTCAGGAATTTGTATTGGATTTATTTGCAAGAAACTGTAAAAATTTAATAAGATTTATAAAATACCAGTAGATTACTATTTTTTTTTCCTGAAATTTTAGAAAAGCATTTATTCTGTGAAGTATAATTCTTTTCCTGGCTTAAATTTTGAAAATTCCAATGTTTTTTGCAGAATCGTCTACATGTATTAGGTACATCGTGGTATTATGAAATTGCTAAATTGTAAGCCCAGTGTTCAAATTCCAAAGTTATTACAGTTATGAAATTTAATTCAATGAACAGAAATGAGGTTAAAAGGTTTTGGAATTTGTTTGTAAAAGCAAGTTTTCCTGGGCTACCAATAAGCACTTTCATGAAAACACACATTGTTATTTTGCTTCTTCAGCCACAGTGTTTGTGCCAGTAGCCTTCGCAGGTTTTATTTTGTCTTCAGCAGCTTTAGGGTTTAGTTTTACTGACCATTTACTTCTTTTTCTTCAGTTTTCAGAAGTATTTCAGGTGATTTATCCACAGCTTCAAATGTTTTGACGGTGATTAGGTTTTTTGTTCTCCCAAGCCTTTGGATGTATCTACTGCTATCCAATTTCACTAAAATGGAGGTACTAATCCATGATCATGATCAGCGTATGTTCCGTTAAGAACCTCTCTTTATTGTTTGAATTCATTTTGGGAGGCCATAGTCATTCTTAAGTTTTCCTAAAAGGCAAAAGTAATCTACTTTTAGTAATATTCTTTCAGCTATAATGTCTGCCTTTAAAAAAAAAAAAAAAAAAAAAGGTGCACACTAAGCATGAATAACTTAGATACTACAGTGTTCCTTATATATAAACGGGGTCTAATCATCACCTAATTGTAATTAAATGCTTACTTTTAAGAAGTGTTTGTTATAACCTCAGTTTATTAGTTCAAAGAAAAATAGACAATATGGAAAATGTGATGTAAGAATTCTGTAATTCGGAGCTTGATCCTAGGCTTAATGAAATAAATGGCAAAGTTCCTACTGACTTTAATGGTCCGTGATCTGAGACTCAGGAAGCAGGTTGGTTGCAGAAGGTTTTTTACTAATTGAGCAAGAGTTTGACACAGACTGACAAGCTCAGACTTCTGTAAATGTCTTTTATTCCAGGCACTGCCTTATGAATGTTAGATATTCTCATCACTGCAGTCCCTTCTATGTTTCTTGCTGTCATTTTTATATGGCACCTATTCATGTAAGAAACCTATATGGAATATAAGAGTAGACTGTAAAAAAGCGATGGGAAAGCAGTGACATTTTCTTAGACACTACTGAGGTCAAAGATCAATGTCTCTTCCCTTTTATGTGACTTTGATAGCATATTCAACATCTGTTATGAATTTTGTATCATCTGTGCAACAGGAAGCAGAACATAAAACTATGCACATTGTAGAGTCTTGCACTTCTTTAATTGTTAACTGAAAATGTTTTGCAGTGCTCATGGCTTCACAGTAGTACTGCTTGTAATTGCTGGTAAAATACATACAGAGAGAGTCTTCCCACTGGCACACACACATGCTGTCGTTCGGAGGCAATGACAAGAATGATTTCTGCCCAATTAACATTGAAATGTATACCTCTTCAAGTTGCAAAAATTCAGATATAATTGGACAGGAAGGAGTTTCTATTCCAATGACTATGTTGATGTAAAGCAACAGCTGAATTCCAGCCTAGTTGCAAGGAAACCTTATCAACCTACCATCTGAGGCTGATGAATTTTTCAATTCCGTTCTGCTAGCCTGCTAATAATAGACACTAGATCTTTAATCTTATTTATTTATTTGATCTTGCTTGCTTTAACTGGATAATTGTTGATTGTTAACTTTATTTGACTTCTTCAATTAGCTTAATTTTTAGAAAATGTTCAGACACTGGGCTGGATTTTGTCTATTACTGTTCTATAAAACAGGGGTGATTCAACAGAAATCAATACTGCTTACTGCATTGTACTTTAAGGATTGGATCCTGCTCCCATGAACTTTTACTGGAATTGGTTTAGGCTTGTAATTACAGATTCAAAAAGATGAGAAAATTTCACCTGAAAAAAAGGTTAATTTTTTTAAAATTTATACTACAGTGGAGGCACACTTAACAATACTCGCCATTAATGACACACTAAAAAAGAAAGAGAAGGAGAACTCTAACTATTTTGCTAGATAAAAGGTAGGGGGGAAAAAGGGAAAAAAAAGAGAAAGAGCCGGGGGGCGGGGAGTGGGGGGTGGGCACAGGGAGAGATATTCTTGTTGTCCTTGGCTTCTTAAATGAAGAACATTGTACTTGGCTGGACTGGGAATCATTTTTGCTGGTAATGTGTTTTTTTTTCTGACTGGGAAATGGGTTAAGAATCTCTCTCCCTGGCACCTTCTTTCTTCTTTGGGTAGCTAGTTTAAAGAAACACCCTCGTTTATTCTGGCTGTCCAAATCTGCCTGTTGAAGACAGAATCAGAAAGAGAAAGACGTAACAACACATCTGCAAGTGGGTGATCAATCACAGGCACATGCTGCAAACAGAAATGTTTAAAAGTGTTAGCAATGATCTGGTGATACTGTAGATTTATTTTTCTTTCAGTATATGCATGTCCAATACACCACTACTGAGAAGCTTTACTTTCTTAGCCAATGTAAAATTATTTCAGTGCATTGTCTGATAAACTTTCATTTGTAGATTCCTATTTTATCTTCAAAAGAAGAGAACAAACATCTTTCATTACTTTCTTCACCACCCTCCCTCCCCCAAACCTTGAACTGTGTATTGATGTCCGTGACAACACAAGAATAAAATTTTGCATTAAGCTGGGAGGAACAATCCAGAATAATTAAAAGAAAGCTGCATCCTTTCTTTTCCGCGCAGCCTTTGGAAAACTCATGCTGCAAGAAGAATTTCTAACCATACATAGAGGACTGTGAATTGCACATGATAAATAACTGAGTAACCTCCTCCAACTCCTCCTGTGGAGGGGTTGAAAGGAGCAAAAAATCCAATCTTTTGGTCCAAATGTTGAGAGGAGGAAGGAAGGATGAAGTAACATTGTCTTATCTATCCCTTTAGTCCCATGAACGGCACTGCATGCAAGCTGCCTGCAAACAGAGGTCTTTAGGTTTTGAGAGAGTGCAACTATTCAGGGAGAAAGCTTTGCTAGAATGGAGAAATGTTCCTCACTGAAAGCCACAGGCATTTTCTTTACGTAGTTGCTGTTTATACTGGCAAAGCGCTTTGCACAATTCCCACTCTGCACCTGTAAATTCCCCCAAGGTACGTTTGAAACCTTCGGGGATGGCCAGCTGGGGACAACACATGGGCACAGTTTGGGCCTACGTGTGGGTGAGATGCTTTTGCAAACATACCTCAAGGCTGATGAATCCACGGGAAAAAACATCCCACAGAAGTCCCTGTGGGTTTGCGGGGCTGCGATCCCTGCTGGCTCTGTGGGTGTCCAGACCCATCCCCCCCCCACATTCCTCAGCACATGATGCAGTGGAAACTGTGGCTCGCGCCTGCAGATCATTCTGCCTGATTTTTGGCCATCCCATGACTTTTTTCCATGGGAGGATGTTAGCTGAGCCAAAGTGTTTAACTGAACCTGGCAATTCTCAGCTGTTTGCTGGCAGCCACCAATTTGGTGAATTGACATAATTTGTGACACTCTCAGTGTGGGATCCTAAATGGAGACATTTTTATTTTAAAATTAATTAGCTCAGCTCCTGTGAAGAAAAAAAAAAAAGAAAAAAAATAAGAAAAAAAAATGTTTTCCAGGGCTAATTATTTCTTGTGCCTGAAACGATGACACAGGCGGTATAAAGCTGTGGGATGAAGTGGAAAACCACCGCTCCTAAACAAGACAAACCAAGACTGCCCACGCCCATTAAAGATTCTAGGAAACTCCATAGTCTAAAATGTAACCTCAGCAATGTGCTGTGCTGTCAGTAAGAGATAGTACACAATTACCTAGAGAAAGAGCAATTTCTTCTTGTCTTTCCTGCAACTTCTTTTCTTTGTGAAAAGAAATACTACTTTTTCCATGCTTTGCCCTACCATCTTCAGCTGTTTTCTAAAGTGATTGCTTCTTTGACATATCCAAATGAATGTTGCATGTCCCAGCAGCTACTCTATCTGCCAGATTAGACACAAAGCTGGAACTACCATTGTTTTGGATGTCTCCTTATTTAATGACTTCCCCTTGTAAGCCTGCTTTTGGTCCCTCCTGTTCTCGGGGAACAGGAGTCACGGTTTGAGCCCTTGCTCAGTAAAGAATACCACCACCAAAACCTAATACATGCTGCCCTTGAAAGAGTTCAGCACTCAGAGAAGGCAAACTACAGTGGAGTAAAAATCACTAAATAGCTTAGTGATCACTCTCTACAGAAATGCTGTTCTAGCAGCATCCTCCCTCTGGCAGTGACCAGTGACCAAAGTGGTTCCACAATGCTGGGGGTTCTATTTCTACCTCTCCTCCCCATTGCCATAGCTCTGAGCAGATTTATCAGAAGTTTACAGAATCACTCTCAATCACTGCAACCTATTTTGAGCCCAGAATTTTCTTTGTGTCTATAAAATTAATTTTACTGTGTTAAAAAGTATTAGGTGTTCAGCTTTCAAAAGAAATAAAAATATCTTTTGGTCTGGGATTTTATTTTTTTGCTTTCCATTTAGACATGAAAATCTCACGAAAAATACTGGCTAGGGTCAAAAATAAGTAGATTCAGGACAGCAGGGGAATGAAGTGAAGGGAAAGGAGTATTGCAGCACCTTCAGTTTAGCTGTGTGTTTTCCTTCTAAAAATCATTACAGTTGAATGTTTGGCATTAAGGTAATGTATTATGCCAAAAATAAAATGCTATTGGCCAAATCTGCTGCATTTTATATCCCATACCAACTCATCAAAATCTTGAATAAAGTGATACATCAACATCAATTAAAAGTAACACCACTGCAATTAGAACACGTTTCTTCACATCGGCACTGATGTAACGTGGAAGACATTTGACACAAAATAAACACAGGACTTACAAAGCTATTGTTATTTGACCATGGACAGTCTTCCCAGTGTGTCAGCTTCCTAATAGATATAAAATCAAAAGCTGAAATACAGGTAAAATACAAAATTCAAGTACTTCAATAACTATGGCAAGACAAAGAGATTGATAATTCTGTGTGATTTGTTCCTCTTAATTATTCTTAGTTCTCTTTGTTGCTGTGTCTTTTTACAGGCTTACCAATCTTTTTTTCTGCATCAGTGATTTGATTTATCGATCGATGGAAATATTCAACCAGACAAGTTTTCATTTCAGAAAGAAGATTAAGCAAGAGAAATGCCAACATTTTATTTAACAATAAATTATATTTTTCCCAAAGATAAAGGTCATTTTAATAACCATTTATGATATTAAATGGAGTAATAGATCACTGCTACATGAATATCAACAACAACACAATAATCACTGAAAGTTCATATTTTGATTAGTTTTGATTTAAATATTTTTGGTAATATAGTACGCTTTTAGTATTCAGTCCTTTTATTCGGTAAGTCTGCTACACCATATAGACTGCTAGCTGCTTGAGTGATTTAAGTACTCACACTTATTAAACTAGAGCTTTGCTCTGAAAAAGTAGATTCATATTATTTCCTGTACTTTTCTGAATATATAATTGATAGGTTCAAATTTTCACCATGTCCCGTACTTTCTGGAGTTATTCCTTCGTGAGATTTTTTTTTTATTATTATTATTCTTAATGAGAAACTGTGCAGTACTTTAGAAATTACTAACAAATGAAAACCTAAATTTGGAGTCAAGTGTTACTGTTTAGCTAGAAAGAACAAGGGGAATCTTATGCAACAATCTATACTGCTCTTTTTCAGACACTTTCCAAGTCTCTCTGCACTTAGTTATGTCTACAAAATCCATAAAATCTCCTTGTCACCTCAATCTCTCCAATATTCTTTCTCTAGTATGAGACTGACTTGTGTGAAGTGAAACTATATCTTAAATAAATTTTCTTTTAGTGTACTACAGATTGAGGTGATTGATCCTCTTTTGCACATCAAAGCACATTCCTCTGGGATAATTTGTCTCTCAAATCCTGCTCACAGTCTCTCCTATTGGTAAGATTTCTTTGCCAGAAAAGTTTTCTGAAATATGCATATAGATCAATTGTATAATTTTTGTCTGCTATCTAACCATCATTTCTATTGAAGTTTATTTTCTGTTTCAGAAAATTTGCCTAGTATGTTGACAAACATAATGACTAATTTGGATGTCCTGCTACAAGGATAAAGTAACCCAGTTAAACCCAGTTGGAAATATTTCTATGGTTTTATGTCTCTGTAAGTGCAATCATAATTTTAATGAGAGTTGATATCCTCTATGTTTATGAAATTCGCTCTGCTGCTGGATCTACAGCCAGTTTAAGGCTTCTCAGTGTTATGGAGGAACCTCAAGAACAAGGGACTTGTGCGAGGCCGTGGTTATGTCATTTCTGCCTCAGGGAGGAAAAGGCAGGAAGTTTCGTAGAAGACCATGGAGAACAGGTCTGTCTGTTCTTGCTGACATCCAGAGGCTGGGAGATGTTGGAAGTCACAATCATTGTTGCTGCTGGGAAAGATAACTGTGCCAAATATTTGCTAGTAGCTCACAACTCTTCTTTTAGGGACAGCAGTATTATGTCCCAGAGCTTTGGTTCAGACAAAGCAGGCAGCCTGACCATAGCAAATTCACCGCCACCAGCAGTCTGCTTCCCTGGGATGATCCTTCTTTGTTTCTGCCTGTAATTAACCTTGACCAAATAAGATTTATGTTTTGTCCAGTTTCAAACAATCAAAGATATTTCATAGTAATTGTCATAATCTCAGTCATTTATTCAGAAACTAGAAGGTAATAATTTTTTAAGTAGTACACATCTATATATATATTCAAATAGATAGATGACTTGATCTGACATTTATTAAAAAAAAAAAATAGGCAAAAAATCCTGAAAAAATAAATATTCTTCCCAAAACATATTATTCAAAGGTAACAGTTTGTGTTAAGGACCCAACAGAGATCATTTTATTTAGCCTAACTTCTAAAGAGTAATTGAGTTTGCTTAGTAATAAACCTATAGCTTCAGATAATCCAGGCATATGTAGGTCAAAATACTCACCAAGGAACAATAAAAGCATGCCACTTCTGTTAGCTGATCCTTTAGAAGCTGTCTTGTTGTCATTTCAGTCCTGGATCTTCTGGTTTTCAATGGAATTGTTCCATTTTATCTCAGATGTAAAATTCTTTGAAATGGAAATCCTAAATCATTACCTCTTGACAGCTTCAAAGGACTGATAGCCCACTTTGAATCTCTTTGAAGTACTTATTTCAAATTAAAAAATAAGTTACCCTGAAAGAAGACAATTATACCTTGAGCAATAGACATCTTTTTTTCCTTCTGAAAGGTTTCCTGGTCCATGAGCATCTTTGAAGTATACATTGTTCACCAATTGTGCCTCAGAGTTTAACCAGCAGCAAACATTCCCTTGTAATATAGAGATGTAGTCTGGTATTTTAATAGTCAAAGAGGAATTACAGTTAGTTTTAGTCACTGTGTACAACTTTGTTCCAAATAACCAAATTAATTTTGGGAGACCAGCTATTACAGGAATAGCACCAAAGAGATGTCTTCTAACTCTCAACTTCATCTCAGACTACAAATTATAGGCATATTTCAGCTAGAAAAGTACAATGTTTCCTTGCCCCCTTCTTTTACAGATGAAATAAGCTTCTCATTTTGACTATTTCTTTATTTACTTCCTCAACAAATGACTCCTAAAATTCAAGACCAATAAGTCCCAAATTAGTTAAAATCATGTTCAGGGGGAGAGGTGCTGTTTTCGAAAATTGTACATCAAAACTAGAGTAACAAGGGATGAGTTTTTATATTCTTGATTTTATTTCAACAAAATGGTACATGAAAGATTGTGACCAACTCTAGATTTATGGGCTGTTTTCTTCTACTCCTCTTTTTTGTGTCTTGATTTTTTTACCCCAATTTTAGTGGTAAAATTAAAGAATGAAATAAATATGATAACTAAATATGAAATAAGTATAGTGAAGAAAAATCTAACGCAAAGATTTTTAATATAATTGATAACCTTTAAAAAAATAAATAGCCCTTCTTTTCTAAAAGTTCAATATTACGATAATTTTTATAGATTTTCATGATTTAGGCATGCAGGGGAAATTAATTATGTATCCAAGAGACAAATAGAGTTGAAGTGTTGTTTCTTCCTTTTCCCATAGCATTTGTGGAATTCTAAATACCGCTTGTTCTAAATATGGCTTGATCGTTGAAATCACTGATCAGTCCTGACTGATACCCGTTTTCAAAGCTTCCTGCCACAGCACATTTTCAGTGTACTTGAAGAGTCATCAGACTTGGGTGGACTGCAGAACTGCTATCAAAGAAAGAACAGGCACATCATCTTTCCCATGCAAGCAATATGCTTGGTTCAAAATAGAGTTAATTCCAGCTGATTTGCAAATGTATACAATCAGAAGGTTAGGTTCGTGACTTTCATGGCTGGCAAAAAAAAAAAAAAAACAAAAAAACAAAAGAAAGTTGGACCCTATATCAGGAGAATTCATGCCTCCTTAAGAGGAGGTAAGCAGCTGGCAAGCGTCAAATATACTATGAGCTAGCCTTTACACAAGAAACATTATCTTGACAGTATATAAACTATCTTTACAACCCACTCTCTAGCATTCCCTTTCAGGGGAAATTCCTAGAGAAGATGATAAAATAAAAGTAGCTCAGGAGGTGTTTCATACTTCATCCTCCAAGGCAAGTAAAAGAAAAAAAAAAACAAAACCAAACCTCACTAGTCCAATTCTTGATCCCACATACTTCTGTATAATTAAGTGTAACAGTATTGAGATTACTTGAATTATGCCACTACAAACCCTGCAGATCAAGATCAAAATGAGATTCAGTGTATCTTTTTTGCTGGTGTTGGCAGTGTTAATCCATTTATTCAAATTCCTGCTGTTTTTTTGAATTGGAAACTGATTTACTGAAACAAAACACAATTTCTTTCTACCTGTTAAAATAGTAACTTCTAGGTAGAACACAAAGAATATTTTTTTATTAAGCATGACAATGGAAATACTTTATCAAGTGAGCTGATGTTCAAATAATGATGCCCAAATGCTGATCGTACTATTCTTTCCAATAGTGACAGTAATGAGTAACGTAAAATGACAGCTCAAGATGAATAGCGTGAAAGTCAAAGGAAAAGGAATCCCACAGCAACATACAAAACTTAACATCTCTTACAGGGTGCTGACTAAAAATGAACAAGAGGCAGGAGATGACATGAAGAAATGCATTCATATGTCATTGCTTTTCTTCTTCTTTATATAAAATCAAGCACAACTGTGTGAATTCAAACTTTGGATTGAATAAAACTGGCAAGCACACTAAGTGTGTGAGCAAAATGTTACTCTCAAGACACAAACCATGGACATTTCTATTAATTTCTATGGGATCCACCTTGTCTCTATATTTGAAAAAAAAAAAACCAAAACAAAACACCAAAAAAACCACACACTAGGAGTGCCCAGGGAAACACACATCATTTTAGGACTAATCAAACTGAACTTCAAATAATTAAGTCAATTATTTTAAGTGGAGCTGGCAGAGAGAGGGAGATATGAGGGTACCATAATCTTCTTGTAAATATAATTCTATCAGAAGGGAAGGAATTTGTAAGCTCTTTCTTTGCTCCTAATAGAGTACCAGTTCTCTTCTGAGTGTTATAGACGGAAATAACATATCCCTGAATGTTGTACAAATACTTCTGAAAACCAAATCTCTGCTTATAGTGTAATCCAGAGCATGGAGAGAGGTCAGGAGACAAGCAGCAAATATTTCAAGACACTAAGCCAAAAATCTCTGCTGATGTGTATGAGAGGGTCACTGACCTCATTGTTCTGAAACCATTTAAGAGCTGGTGAGGGTCTGCCTTGTGTTGTGCATCCAGTCCGATTTGTTAAAAGGCACACCTATGACTTCAGCTGTTTCAGCTTTCCTCTCATTAGGGCGTGAGTAGGGTTTTTCTTAGTTTTCAAGCCAAAAATTGAAAGGCCCATCAGACTGATAAGATGGTTGATAAACAGTAGCTTTTTTGCTTACCAGAAAACTCTTATTAGCTGGAGGAATTGCAATATATAGTGTGATAATTTCCAGTGTGAGGTGTGGGTGGTTCCTGTAGCCATTCTTTATAGCTGCAGGTCATTCTTCTCATTCCACCACCTTTTACATAGTCTATAGTTTTCATCAGC
Organism: Charadrius vociferus; assembly: GCF_000708025.1. Lineage (NCBI taxonomy): Eukaryota > Metazoa > Chordata > Aves > Charadriiformes > Charadriidae > Charadrius > Charadrius vociferus. The sequence continues at coordinate 350,076 of NW_009647595.1, forward strand.
TCTGTCAAGGTGCTTTTGAAACATGATCAAGTCTTTCCTGAGGGCCAAAAATTGTCTTGTCTCTGTAATCACCTCCTCACATACCTGAATTACCTGGCAAATAAATAAAACAAGGATGATTGTGTTTAAAAGGACGGTTTTGCAGAGTTTTCCCAGCTCTAACTCTGATTGCCCATAGACAGCCTTACTCATTAGTCACAAACTCCCTTTTTGCCTCTTTACTTCTCTCTAGTTTAGCTCATCTCTCTCTCAAATATTATATAAAAAACATGTCCAGGTGTCTTCCTAGCATGCCACCAATCCTACAAGCAGACAGATTGCAAATGCTTCAGAAAATCACGGCAAGTAAATAATAGAAAGAACATAACTAACTCATTTTAGCTAATGTAGGACTGTTTTCCATGACATACGTTTAGTTCATTATGTCTGTCTCATATGAAATAGCTCCTGAAATAGAGTTATCTCATTTCCTTTAGGAGACACATTCCTAAACCAATGCATATTACACTTAATATTTTTGTAATATCCAACCTATATATTTTTAATTAATTTGATCCTATTACTATTGGATACAACTCTCCACACTATACCATCTCTTTTTGTACACATTTGGCAAATATCTAGAGATTGCTTAGACCAAATCCTCACTGAAGCCATGCTGATTTAAAACAGATGAGTATCTGGCTCTTTGTGTCTACTAAAGTAATCACTTGAAATCTTTCCACACAGCTTAATCTCTACAGATCTCTGTCCTCCTGCTGCTACTTTCTTGACTGTTTTAATAGTTTTTAATTTTTTTTTTTTTTTGAGGTAAGCAGAAGCTCAGAATAAAAGATATTGGTCCAGATATGGTGACACTTTGGTAATAAGGAATGGAGCTTTCCTCTCTCTGTTCTGTTGATGTGACACCTCTCTTAACATAATATACCCTACAGTTTTTTAGCGGCCACTTTGCACATCCTAACCTTGTCCATTATTAGAAGTCCAAGGGGTATTTTTAAGTATTTTTCTCTTCTGAATTTTTCTTTCCCTTGAATAGTTGTGGTTTGGAAAACTTATACCTCCCAGGTATAATACAACAAAGCATCATTTGTTTCTGTTCTCACTTGTAATTTTTTCTAAGGTGGGGAACATATGAATTCATAAACCTTGGGCAAATCAAGATTTATGCAAGAATTGGTGTATGCGTGGTACGATGTAGCCACACTGAAGCTGTAGCAGGGGTATGACTCTTGATGAATGAAGTCTCGATTTGGTATGCTTTAAAATGCCTTCTTATAGTTTGTGCTCAACACATTTCTCACGCTTCGAGTGCGCAGATTGTTCAGCTGTATCCAGTTGCCTCAATGAAATTATGTCCAGATATAGGGCAATGGACTTTGCTTCTCCCTGTGTATAGGATAAATACTCACCAGTGGCTGCCAGCCCCAAATTTTAATAATTTCTTTTGTTTAAATTTTTCTGTGTTTTTGTTTTATCCCATTAAGCAATAGTCAGTTGATTTTTAACAGACTTCATGACTCACTCTATGTAATGTTATCCATTTGTTTTTCTTCTAAAGCAACATATAGTGTTCCACATACTTAGTACATAGACTGTCTCTGACATATTTTTTTGACAGTCCAGTTTAACCTTATGCTAAGTTTAGAATTTCTGGTCCTGTTCAGCTGACTCTTATGGCCTTGAGACATCTGGCAAAGACCTCAGGTACAACCTAACTCACTTAAGGCATAACATGATCTGACTGGCAAGGTCATGACAATAACTATTAGTGTAATTGGTCCTAAAACACTCATGAATCTCATCCTTGTTGTGTAACAACTGCGGTTTTTAAGCTTGGCTATATGTCCTTGGGGAGAAGAATGATGGATGCTAGATCCCTGTGGGAAAATTAACTTCCAGGTGAGATCCCCGAGGTACAGATATGTTCTTATAAATCTCCCTGAATCTTCCAGGACTTTGGAAGCTGCTCCAGGATCAGAGTTCTCAGCTTCTCAGAAATGTAGAGAAAATTGAATTCTGTGGAAGTAACAGATCAAGGACTGTAAGAGTCCTTCTTTTCAAGAAGGATACGACTTTGATACAACTGGGAGGAATAATATCTAAATCAGCAGCCCTGCAAGAAAGCTGAAAGGAGTCATTTGGGTTTTTGGGAAGGTGAGAAAAACCTAGGAAACAGCAGAAGGAGTTTCAAGAAAGAGGGAGACTGGTAGAATTTAGTAGCATTTTAAGGGACTGCAAAGAAATTCAAAGGTATTTGAATTATTGGAAACTCTTTGACATTCTTCCCCAGCCTGCTTTACCATTACCTGTTCCACTTCCCCAGTTTCTTTTGGGAACAGGATTTTGACTTACACAGAGTTTTCTTTCCAAAACTCACTCTTTCTCTTTGAAGTAGCCCTTTATTCACCATAACTTCACTTTCTGGACTGACACAAGGAGGCAAGATGTAGAACGGAGGAGTAGAATGGGAGTTTCTGTTTCTGAGGTTGCAAGGCCTGAAAAGAGAGTCTTAGTGTATCTGCTGCAGCCTCCATATGGGGTTGCATCCTCACAAAAATAGCCATGATTTCACAACTGCTGATAGTGACAACAGGAGCAGCTCTTGGGGAGCAAGAGATCAGCTGTTTGGATGACACATGACTTGAGTAGCCAGTGGAAAGAAAAAACTGCCTATTCTCTTATCGTCATGGTCTCTTTTCATGCCACATAGAAACTGAAATTCAAATGTAAAAATCTTATAGGATTTTTTTTTTTTGTCTGCTGTGAAAATTGTCAAGTATTATAACCTAGACTTTAGTTTCATGATATGAAAAATATTTGACTCATAACCTTAGGAAATGGCGTAGAAATGATGCAAGGATAAATAGCTACAAAATAGGTTATTGATCAGCAGAATATAGAGGGCATTTGGAGTTAGTATGGGGGTATTACAAATACCAGGTAACATTTATCCTGTATTTCAGAGACATGCTATGATACTGATGTTTGAAGATGTAAAAAACTTAAAAAAGACTTGAAAATAGCAGTTATGTACTAACAGTGTTTAGCTTTCCTGCCTTTAATGTGTCTGGGACTGTATTTAACTAGTTTTGCTACCTCTGTTTATGTTTTATTCAGTGTTGGCCTAGCACTGCTATATTTCTAGTTATATTCACAGTTTTTGCTGTTACATTCTTCCAGTATCATCGGTCTCATTGTTACAGCCTGTATGGAAGGAATCATACAGTTTTGTTTATGTTTCACAGCTCGGTAGTCATAGTTATTGTAACTGCAGGGTGAAAGCCTGAGGACAATTCTCAGAATAATCTTTTCTTTGGAAACTTTACTGCGTTTCTAACTCATCTGCCTAATTCTTATACACATTTTGCAAGGTGTTATAATTGGGAAGTGACCAGCCAAATGACTAACTTGAAGATAATCTCAGGCATAAAACCCACAGGACTTGAAGGGCATTCCATTGTTAGCAATCCAGTCCCACTACTGCAAGCAACTGCCTTAAGTCTTTCCTTTCCGTTTGTGTTCTCCTAGAGTGTTCATTCACAGTCTGCTTAAGTAATATTCCTCTTCATTACCACATTTCCACACCGTTTATTATTTCAAATAGCCTGAAGATATTTTGGTAAAAAGAGCACTACTGTGTATGTCTGTTCTTAGAATCGCAAATGCTTTCAGTTCCCTGTCTCTGAGGAATTATTTTGCCTGCAGCATTTCTAAGTCACAGAGGTCATGCATAAAGTTTTATCACGCTGAACTATTCAGTTCAAGCAAGATTAAAACACACACTCACAAAAACAAACCTCTTCCCCCATCTGCAATGATCAGCTTCACTGAGTATGTTACAAGCTTTCTCATTTTCCATTCAGTAAGAGCCAATTATCATTAATCTACTGAGTTGGAAGTCACCTCACATACTAGCAAGTCTTCTGGTCCTCTGACGTACAAACAGTTTTACTCATTTTCTAGCATCATCCCTTGTGAAGTTACAAAGATGCTCTGTACTGGCAAAACTTTCTACTTCCGATCTATATTATTCTATTAATAAGGACATATATTTGAAAAATAAACTCATTTAATTGAGTCAATAATATCTACTTTGTTTTTGGTTATAGACGGAGACCTTTACTTATATATATTGTCATAGCAGAATACAAATACTAATTGAAAAATATAATGTTGATTTCATTTGCTGGTTTGGTTAGGTGTATTTTTTGTTTTTTTTTTTTTTTTAATCTTGGGATTCAAGACAGAGATCATGAAATCCATTATCCATGTGATAGTTGGTTCAATGCAAAGATTCATGGGCAAGAGAGCAGGTAGGGTAATGTCATCTGCTCAGAAAATTTCCATTAGTTTCCCAACTAATTTTTCCTAGGCATCTTTTGTTTTCATCTCTCCTATTGCTTTTTTAAATTTGGAGCAGAAGGCTAGATGCTGTTGCCCCAGTGGCTGGCAAAGCAAATCTTTCATAAGAGAGTTCCTGAAAGTTCCTGAAGTTGTAACAAAAGGAATTTACACTGGAAGTTCACTGGCAGAGTTCTTACCAAGGCAAGCAAAAAGTGCAAATAGTATCTCTGCTTAGCAATTACAAATTTAAAAAGAAAATATTTACCAAGGAATACACTGAATAAAAATCAACAAGAACCTGTCTTGTTATCTTTAAAATGTGTTTTAACTTTGTGTTTGACTGACAATAGCCAGTCAAAATATTAAAAAAGAAAAAAAAAAAGATATTAAAAAAAATCATTGATTTTGTCCTTTTGCTTGATCTCATCTCAGAAAAAAAAAAACCTTATAATCAATCCATTTTAATATTCACTTTAATGAAGGACAAAGTAACTATTTGTTTCTAAATCATGAAAAGATATTGAGCAAGGGATGCACACAACAGGTTTTGGGTGGTTTGAATCACATCCAGAGACTAAGCTTACAATTGCCTAATGAAGATCCAATTTAGTAACTCAGCTTACATCCTGTATGTGTAACAAATTTTGTTCATAGATGCAGAGCACACAGGCTTCAGGAAAGTGTTAAAAGAGAATATAACTCCTTCCTCAATAAAACTTTAGGCTTGCCATTAGTGCAAAGGGTGTATTGCTTCTTTCGAATGTGATGTTTCTGTTGTGACAAAGTTTCTGCCTGCATTTCCTCTGCTGCTTCTTCTGTGGGCACCTCTGCTATTCCTGTTCCCTGGGGCAATGAAGTGTGTGAGAGTCAGAGCCTTATTCTCTGGGGGTATAAACAGCCTGATTTCAGTGCTCAAGAGAGTGGAAGGCTGTTGCAAAAGGTCACTAAGCACTTCAAAATGTAACCAATTAATGTGTTTGGTGGATTGCAGTAAGGAGTATGGAATACAGATGGAAATCCCGTATCTAGTCAGTTCAATACTGCAGGCTCTGTGGTCACTCACAGTGGCTTGTATGATACAAAGCTGCCAAGAGTTTAGAGGTTGGCAAGTCTGTTTTCTTTTTCAGCTCAAAATTAACATGATGTTTACCCCATTTGTCAGCTCCCTGATGTTTTTAATCTAAAGCACTCTTACTATGTCTCTCTGACTTTTCAGTCTACATTCCCATGATCACATTCATTCATATCGCCAAAATCTTTATTTTCATATATACATAAAATTCAGAATTATAAGCCATATTTGATACTTCCTGCAATAATTGTATCTTGTCAAAGGTCAAAGATTCACTGTCTTCTAAACAGGACACTGCTGGACATGATGTCACAACACATTCGTCTGAATTCTCTTCTTCCATTACTGAAACTTTTAATGAAGATCTGAAACTTTGTGGCAAACCTGAATGGTTGTAATGGATTTCCTATAATGGCACTGAATTTAAACTCTAGAACTTTGCTTTTCTGTTTGCTTCTGTAGGTTTTTAGATATCCATCATGTTTTTAATGATCACAACCATAGGTTAAAGTGGAAATGTTAGATTGAAGATTTATGCTTTGTTCTTTAAGCCCAAAACCTTTTGAAATTGGTTTGTGAAGCTGTCAGGAAACTAATTTGTGATGTTATTTCATTCTGACTTTTCCCATTATGGATTGATTCACCTCTTGGTCTTCCATGTTGCTTACATAACACCTGAATGGAGAATTGCAGGCATCCTTGTTTGTTTCAAAATAATGTACTGAAATAATCCTTTTTGGAACAATGAACAACCTTTGGATCTCTGTTTTCATTCTGGTTGAACTACCATTTGAAAGGATCCCATCAACAATAAATCTAAATCCTCCCATGTGCTGTAAAGCCATGAAATGTCTGGGCTATATCTGTGCTTTTTCTTATCATTAAGTCAATGGAAATGCCAAACTGCAGAAGTGAAGGAATTCAACCTTGTTTGAAGAAGAAAACATAGTCAATGAAAGAATGGTTATGCAGCTTAAATTAACAACTTAAGCCTTCTTTTACTTAGAGTGTACAAACTACATCTTAATATAAAGGCTTGATGATGTTAAATATTTTTACTGGCAATCTGCAACACTTCAGACAGTACAAAACTTTAAGAAAATGAGTCTGCACTCAGTCTGGCATCTAAGCACATCAGTGGTCTAACCACAGCCACATTTTTTTGTAGGCATCATGGAAAAGGAGAATTTTAAGTAATATTTTGGAGGTGGATAATGAAGTGGCATTGTGGGAACACTTCCTACGCATCAAGAGGTAGCAAGAAATGAAGTACAAAGACTTTTTTTTTTTTTTTTTTTTTTTTTTTTTAGAAAGAAAACAGTATTTGACCAGTGAAGAAATGTCACATGGAAGGGAGGCTGGATTCTCAACAGTAAGAGAGAGATGATAGGCAGCATCGGGCAGGAACAAAAAGATCTCAAAAATGAACACAAATTACTTATGCAAGATAAGATAGACAATAGACAGTCAGTGAAATGATGTGAAGAAGAGGTTAAGTTTTTGAAGAAGGAATAATTTGACAAAAAGAGATGTGAGCAGACTCCCGGAGTCCCAGTCGCCTCTGGGATAAGTTTCAGTTTCCTGCAATGCGATTTAAGATCTAGGTCTTTC
>NW_009647595.1:357155-360737 GCF_000708025.1 Charadrius vociferus
AAAAAAAGGTTAAAAAATGCCTATCAGAAACAAATTAACATTTCCACTGTGTTCCATCTAAGCCAAAATTTGTACAGCCCAGGTGCCTCATCAGTCAAGACTAGATAGCTGTAGCAAGAAAAAATGACTTAAATTCCTTCCAATAGAACAAAAGAGAAGAGGAGGGAAGGGAAGTCGTTTAAGTGGTATGGGTTTTATCCATCCTTGATTTTCAAACCAAGGCTGGAAAAAGCCCTGAGGATCCTACCCTGACCTCCTAGTCCTTCTCTGGACAAGACATTAAACTCTACATTGTGAGATCCTCTCCAGTCTAAATTACCCTAGGAAGAAAGAAGGGATTGAGGTAGTCAAGTTTCTTCCCACGTCAGAGCCAGGAAGTGTGTCTAGCTCACTAACCTACATCACGCTTATGGATCTCCCTTCTAAATGATCCCTTTAAGATCTAAAAGTTACAAAATGGAAATGTTATTACCTTCAGCAGAATCTCAGTCTGCAATTTATCATATTCTTATTTTAAGATAGATCTTACTATTTTCTGTGATGCATTTTCATGATGAGTCATACTAGATAACCTAATTTTTCCTTCTGTTCTGCTTTTTATGTGTATATGCAAAAGTTGTACACATACAAGTACACTAAAAGCTTGTATACATACAAAACAGAGAAGGATGTATACGTACAAAGAGGGCCTGCTCAAATAAAAAAGAAAACAAAGCAAATAAAAAAAACCCAAAACTAAACTAAGCTCTAACATTTAATGTCAGAACAAAACTATTTCTTTTTAAAGCCAGTTCATGCCATTTGTCTATTTTATAAAAATCTGCTGGTCAGACACTGTTACATTAATATATCCTGTTCAAAAGAAGAGAAGGAAAACGAATTTTATTTCAGGGTTTTTGACAGAAGAATTTTGGGTTATGTTAGTATTGACACCTTAACATGTCACTACATTTGCCTATGTAATTAATGCATTGTATAATAACTGAAATGTCATGATTGCTATATAAGGGCTTATTATTTCTCAGCAGAATGGATTTTAACACATTACACATTTTCATCTGATAGACTCTGAAAAATTTTAATAAACTTTAGGGATTGCCAGCAGACCATTCTACTTTTTTTTAGTGAGAATGAATTAATGTTGTCTGCAAGGTAGATTCATTGCTTGTGCATGTTGTAGATTATAGACCAAAAAAAAGATCAAGCAATAGATGTATTTTGCAGACTAATTAACTTTAAAGCTATCAAAATTGATTTGTTACATTTTTTTTTTCTGGAATATTAACACTTTAATGACAACAATTGGATTAAAGACAGCAATTACAGCCTTGCACTACTAGCAAGTAGTATCTGTAATAACAGCTGTGTGAGGTGTGAGCAAGTGGACGATCTGCTGAGCCTGGTGGCAGAGCTCAGGGATGAAGTTGAGCAACTAAAGAGTATCAGGGAGAGTGAGAAAGAAATAGACTGGTGGACCCAGGCCTTGAGCTCCTTGAAAGAGAGACCAGGTCAAACACCAGAAGTAAAAAAAGACCACAGGGATATCATCTTGTTGCCCTGTAGGGCTGAAGGGATGGAAGGCAGTGGCCTACCAGAAAATGGTGAATGGAGGCAAGTCTGTGGTAGGTGCAGCAAGCGAGCCCCCTCCTTGCCCATCTCTCCTCCCCTTATACCACCACACAACAGGTATGAGGCCCTGGGTACAGTAGAACAGGCTAAGGACAACAAGGCTGACAGTCCTAATACATCACAGGAGCCGCCAGGACCAGAGAGGCCTACTCATCATATTAAGACCACTGCTACCAGGAAGAAAAGGAGGGCTATAATCGTGGGCAACTCAGCTCTGAGGGAGACTGAGGGCCCGCTATGTAGGGCAGACCCCACTCTCAGGGAAGTTTGCTGCCTCCCTAGAAAATCTCTCTTCCCTACCCGTGTCAGCTGTGGAGAAACTGTCCCAGAAGGTCCAGCAACTTGAAGAAAATATATCCTACTCCCCACCTGTACAGGCCAGCATCTCAGCTATTAGGAGCAGACATTTCCCTATTCAAGAGGAAAAGTATAGAAGGTACACATCACAAGGCACCCTCTGGTTTTACCTGCGTGACAATGGAGAGGACATGAGGAGGTGGGATGGACAACCTACCTCGAGTTACATGAGTTGCAAGGAAGAACAATCACAAAAGGGGATCCCTCCAGGAAAAATGCCACTCCAGTTTCCAGCAGGCAGATCCCCAGGCAGAGTAGAAGGCCTGATCTTGTACCACTACACAACAGGTATGAGCCCCTGGGCACAGTAGAACAGGATAAGGACAACAAGGCTGACAGTCCTAATACATCACAGGAGCCGCCAGGACCAGAGAGGCCTACTCATCACATTAAGACCACTGCTACCAGGAAGAAAAGGAGGGCTATAATCGTGGGCAACTCAGCTCTGAGGGAGACTGAGGGCCCGCTATGTAGGGCAGACCCCACTCTCAGGGAAGTTTGCTGCCTCCCTGGAGCATGGGTTAGGGATGTCACAAAGAGACTCTGTAGCCTGATGCAGCCCACAGACTGCTATCCACTGCTCCTGTTCCATGTGGGGGGCAATGAATGTGCAGATTGGAGTGTGAGGATGATTAAAAGAGATATCAGGGCCTTGGGTCAGTCACTATGGGGATCTGGAGCAGAGGTTATTTTTTCATCCCTACCTCCCATTGCGGACAATGACATTGAAAGGAACAGATGAGCTCAGTCTCTTAATATGTGGCTCCGTGGCTGGTGTGGTGTCACCACCACAATTTTGGGTTTTTCAACAATGGAATGGCCTATGCGGCACCAGGTCTGCTGGCAGCAGGTCGGGGCTGGCTCACTCAAAGAGGGAGAAGGGTTTTTGCCCAAAAATTAGCAGGGCTTATTAACAGGGCTCATTTAAACCAGATTTGATGGGGGAAGGGGGTATTATCAGGTTTTCCCATGACCAAACAAGGGATGTTGTACCAAGGAAAGAGGAACAGGTTGGTGGTGAGGGCCTGCAGCCATTAGGTCCAAAATGTGCTGGCTATGATGCAGCATGCTCAAGGTCTTACACAGACAAGCCAGGAGCTCCTGGACAAACACGAGCCATTGGGGAGGCACCATTAATACCCGGCAAAGGAATGCTGCCTGGAGAGCAGCACAAAGTAATTACAGCTGCTCCAGCCAAGTCAGCCCCAATGAAGGCACGGCTGAAGTGCCTCTATGCAAATGCATGGAGCGTGGGGAACAAACAGGAAGAGATGTGCACATACCTCCAAGGCTAGGATATCATTGGTATTGAGGAAATTTGGTGGGATGACTCCTATGACTGCAGTGTTGCCATGGAAGGCTACAGGCTCTTCAGGAGAGACAGGCAAGAGGAATGAGGAGGCGATGTTGCCTTATAAGTTAACAAGCAGCTGGAATGCATGGAGCTCAGCCTAGGGATGGATAGAGAGCCAACTGAGAGCCTATGGGTCAGGATTAAAGGGAAATCGAGAGCGGGGGACCTTACAGTGGGGGTCTGCACCAGGCCACCCAACCAAGAAGACCGAGGGGATGAAGCCCTCTATAGACAGATAGGGG
>NW_009647595.1:361733-362146 GCF_000708025.1 Charadrius vociferus
AGGAAAGTGTGCAGCAGGCTGACCACCCTGGACTTTGGGAGAGCTGACTTTGGCCTCTTGAAGGAGCTGCTTGGTATGGTGACGTGGGATAAGGCGCTGGAGGGAAGAAGGGCCCAAGAAAGTTACTTAATATTCAAGGACAGCTTCCTCCAAGCTCAGGAGCGATGCATCCCTACAAAGAGGAAGGCAGGCAGAAAAGCCAGGAACCTGCATGGATGAACAAGGAGCTCCTGGACATGACCAAAAGGAAAAAGGAGGTCTACAGGGAGTCACAGAATCACAGAATGGTTAGGGTTGGAAGGGGCCTCTGGAGATCATCTAGTCCAACCCCCCTGCCAGAGCAGGGTCACCTACAACAGGTTGCACAGGACAGCATCCAGGCGGGTTTTGAATGTCTCCAGAGTAGGAGACTC
>NW_009647595.1:366646-447377 GCF_000708025.1 Charadrius vociferus
CTTTTTACTAGGGCATGTAGTGACAGGACGAGGGGGAATGGCTTTAAACTGGAAGAGGGCAAGTATAGATTAAACATTAGGAAGAAGTTTTTCACTTTGAGCATGGTAAGGCACTGGCACTGGCACAGGTTTCCCAGAGAGGTTGTTGAGGCCCCATCCCTGGAGGTGTGCAAGGCCAGGCTGGACGTGGCCTTGGGCAACGTGGTCTAGTGGGAGCTGTCCCTGCCCATGGCAGGAGGGTTGGAACTTGATGATCTTTAAGGTCCAATCTAAACTATTCTATGATTCTATGAGTTCTCTACTCCTAGCTAAACTTTTATGTCAATAAGTTCAAAGTTAGTTCCAAATTGGTGGTTTGGGTATAGAGAAAGACTAGGCCAAAAAAACAGAACATCACTTTGTTTAGTCCACTCAGAGTCTGAGGAGTATAAATGGCTACTATTTATCAACAATACTTTATAACCTGCTGTCAGATATTACACAATGGAGGTATTGGCACAACATGACCTGCCCTTTCTCCAAGTAATTAAATTTTGATAGTTATAGTGTACATTGATTGGAGTACGCTTGAAGGCTTCACCTAAAGCAGCATGTCATCCAGTGGTTAAGGTTAAAAACAGCCAGTGTGCAGCGCACATCTAACAGGAACAACTGCAATCCCTCAGGCAGCTGCACCACACACAGAAACAAATTGTTGTATTAGTGGGATGAAACTAGTGAAACTTAACTTTCTTTCAGGTATTCATTCTTTCCTTCTTGATCCTATCACCAGAGTGACTCTAACTCTACATATTATCTTCTCTCTCTCAGTCTACTAGACTATCTCTAGTCTAAGGTATATGCTAATTGGTCAACTGCATATTTGATGGCTGAATTCTGACTACTTTTCTCTGCCTGGCCCCTCCTCACATTTCGATAACATTTAAAGCATACATACTTTTAGACTCTACCTGTCTTTAAAGCAAGACAAAAGGTGGTCAGGCGTTTCACAAGCTGTTAGGAGGGCAGAGGAACTGGCACACAGACTGAAAGACAGACAGAGCTAGAATTGCATTTCTGGGCACTAGCATAGGGTAACAGCCAAGTTGCACCAGGTCATCATCACGCCAAGGAGCTTCTAAGAGAGCAGAATTATGCAGTCTTACAGGTCCGTATTATTCTTGTTAGCACTATATTCCATTTTTATCACAGCATTTCTTGTGCTGCTATTTGGCAAGAACACCCTCACTAGGGAAAATATGGTGTGATGTTATCACACAATCACAAGTTTTAAAGCATTAACACCAAGTACAGTAATAGGTTTATGCATGTGTGTTCATACTCTTTGTATCTGCAAACTGAATTCCAGCCAAATTATTTCCACCCAGGTTGCAATTCCTACTAGTAGGAAGGAAAAACTAATAATAGTTGTTCTCTGAAGAGGAGACTAAAAGTGAATTGTTGTTACCTTAATAATACCAGTCTAGGTGATGCTTAGGTTAGCTCAGAAGGGAAATAAGTTACTCTAATGTAAAGTAACTCTTCCTCTAACTGATACGTCCTATCATTGAGTGCATTATATTGATTTTGAATATGTGGATTTTTGAAGGAAAATAAGAAAGCATAAGCAAAGATATTCTCTTGCTACTCATAACAACAAACTAATCATTAACCAACGCGTCCCAATCATTTCCTTGCTATGATGGAGACAGAAGATCAATAGGACATAAAAACAGTGCCAGAAGTTATAGGAATTGGCTCTTTGCCACTTTTTCAGAGATTATCCCCAGGAAGAAGATTTAGATTTAGACTTTACATGTTTATGTTTTGTAAGCAGAAGTTTGAATAGCTTTTTAGATTGCTGTTGACAGCTTGCTTTATAGAAATGGGGAATTTTTCAGTGTAATGCTTCTCATCACAAAATACCAACCCAGTGGGGAAACCAGACCAAACCAAAACATCCTACTTTTTTTTCAATCTCCTAGTTTCAGTCAAGCTTTCATATAGAAAGGTATTTCAGACCAGGCTGGGTTTTAAAAGCAAAAGTAGGCAGAACAAAGTTGGGTAGAAGAGAAGCTCCTAGAGTGATGAAGAGTGTTGTAGTTAGGTCACTCGCCAAGGAACAAAGAGATTAAACTTTTGCATTACTGCTCTGTAGGAGTCACCTCAAGGACTTGATTCTTGTTGTTCTTTGTAGGTGACTGAGGAGTCACTGAGCTATTTAGCTGTGTTCTCTCTGTCACTATTGATGGAGATGTCCTTTTATGTGCATATACTTAAAGATTTTTTGAGAAAAAAAGGTACATTTCCATGCATTCACTTGTATAAATTCATTTTTAAAAGCCTCATATAAATATTCACAGCTGGATCTGCATCGACGACCATCAACCTAGCAATTTCTCCTATTTAAATATTTTTTTATAACCTCCACCTTCACTGAATGTTCTGTTATGCATTGCTGTCTTGCCATGTTGCTAGCAGAGGTAAATGAGTTGAAAGAGTGAGCAAACCCTCATAAAGGGTGCATAAAGAAAGTATATAGCTTTGCTTCTGAAAACAATGACAATTTCCAGTATAACCTCACTTATAGGGTTATATATAAAATATATTGTGGTCTGCTCAGTGCTGGAAGGATTCACTGTATCAGTCAGACTGTAGTCAACTAAAAATCAAACTTCCAGGTACTGAATTACTTCAGGTGTTAAAAGGAGAAAAGCGTACAAACAAAAACATTGGAAAGTACTGATATACCAGAGTGATACATGAAATCAATTAGAAGTAATTAATCTAATCTTCTTTGACTAGACAGTGGTTGATACTTTCAAAGAAATCCCAAGAAATACTATTATCAACAACTATGGAGCAAATGATTGTAAAATAAGTTTCTTCATGGGTTAGGAGTTGCTTTGTAGCTTAAGACATGAGAGCTTTCTCTTTCACTTTAGAAACGTAGAGTTTAAATTCACCAGTCAAAACATTTCATTTCCATCGAAAATGTTAAACTCTTTATTTCATGTATGCTTTTACATTTTTTATTCGCAAAAATCCTTTAACATTCTAAAAGACATTTCATTCTAGACAAAAAAACCCAAACAAATATTGTAATATTGGGACTGCTGAAATGGGAAAATTCACATTTTTAGGCAGATCTATGTATAAGTTTCTGTTTTTATACTCTCTAGTAGACTGTTTCCTTGATTCTTACAAGAGATTAGCCATGGGCAGATTGTGAAGGCATGAGGAAGAGATAATGCATATGTATTTAGAAAATACACATTTCATACATGAGAATTTAGATCCTAAAGCACATTTTCAAGCACCTTAAAAATAATTGGCTACACTTTTAGTAGTGCCAGTCATGCATATTCCCATTTGGCCTTACTAATTTTAAAAAATATGGGACTCTCATAAGTTCACCAAAGTGTTTGCAGAAGTATACATTCAGCATAGTATATTTCTTTTAGTTTATATGTCTTTATATTTGTCAAATATTTTGCTGACACCTTATAGACTGCTGTGATTGCCATTATAATCAACTTTAAAAAAAAAACCAGTTAAATATAGCACAATTATGTCCTATTTTGGATGTAGTTCACGTGTTCCATTAGTTTCAGAAGATATCTCTGTTAAGTCTATAAATTTGTCCATTTCCACTGTTGACATTACATAATCTAGATGCTATTTGATTCAAAGCTGTAGCTTTCAGTTCCAAAATTCCATTTCCCTCATTTGCAACAGATTTCTTCTCTTGTACAATTTATTTGGTGAGGGTTTTTTTGTAAAGGTCGAATTTTTCACTCCATGTTTGCATGCAACATAGCATTGCTGAACTTGGCATTGTTGTTTACAACTGTAGAAAACCTTTTGGGAAATGTGCATCTCATCAATAAATTGGCATATGACCATCTCCAGTGAAAATAATTCTCATTAAGCCAGTGAAGTAAAATGTAGGCTTGCATTTTTGCTGATTGCTTTTTTCCAGCCTCTTTTCCCCCCCTCATTCTCTTCTTTTTTTTTTGTTGTGCCATTTGCTTGGAAGAAACAGTGCCACATTTTAATTAAAAAGTTGATGGAAATGTTTCAAGCTTGCTTTTGAAACAGTGACTCATTGTAAATGATAACTGTTGTCAGCAACCCATATTCTTTGCCAATAGATTTCATATGGAGCATTGCCGCTTTGATACTCGGCTTCACAGTAATGCCCTAAAAATTGGCATTGCAGTTAACAAAAACATTTAAAACACTTTTTCAAAATAAATCTCCGTTTTGGAGTATTTCTGTTCATTGGACAGAATGTAAAAATTAGGAGACCATATTATTGTTTTACTTTGTATTAATCCAGCAGCTAAAGACATCAGTTAGAATTCAGGCACTGCTGTGCAGAAACTGCAGAGAGACTTCACTTACATGTTGTTCAGTGTAGCTGAAACACTAGTGTATTTCCGCATGCATAGTGTATATAATGTACAATACAAGTCCACTACACCGAGGGATGAATAAGCACAAAATAAGCATAGGTATGTGATGATATTCTGTACTGATTTGGGCTGGGATAGAGTTAGTTTTCTTCACAGTAGTTTATATCGTGCTACATTTTGGATGTGTGACCAAAACGGTGTTGATAACACACCAATGGTTTAGTTATTGCTGAATAACACACTATCAAGGCCTTCTCTGTTTCTCAACCTTTCCTGCCGGTGGCCAAAGGGATATTCCATAACATGGTGTTGTGTTCAGCAATAAAACTGGCTGAAAGAAGGAGGAAGGGGGGAAGTTCAACCTTGTGGCATTTGTCTTCCCAGGTAACTGTTAAGAGTAATGAAGCTCTGCTTTCCTGGAAATGGCTAAACATCTGCCTGCCAATGGCGAGTAGTAAATGAATTCCTTGTTTTCCCTCATTTGCATACACAGCTTTACTTTACATAATAAACAGTCTTTATTTCAACACATGAGCTTTCTCAATTTTACCCTTCCAGTTCTTTCCCTTTTCCCATTAGAGGGAGGGAGTGACTCTGTGGTGCTGAACTGTCTACCAGGGTTAACTCAAAACATACTTATACTCACAAACAAGGAGGAACTCACTGGCAATGAGAAGGTTGAAAGCAGCCTTGGCTGCAGTGAGCATGAGAGTCAGGAGTTCAGCATCCTAAGATGAGGAAGCAGGGCAAAAAACAGGACCATAACACTGGACTTCAGCACACCAGGCTTTGGCCACTTGAAAACCCTACTTGGACCAGTCTCATGAAAAAAGGCCCTGGAGGGAAGAAGGACCCACGAAATCTAGTTAATATTCAAGGATCACTTCCAAGCTCAAGAGGAGTCCATCCCATTAAGTAAGAAGTCAGGCAAAAATGACAGGATACCTTCATGGATGAACAATTAGGTCCTGGCCAAACTCAAACACAGAAATGAAGTATCCAAAAGGTAGAAGCAGGGATAAGTATCCGGGAAAAAATACAGAGACTCTGTCTGAACATGCAGAGATGAGCTTTGGAAAGCCAAAGCCCAACTGGAATTGAATCTGTCCAGAGAAGCAAAAGACAAGAAGGTATTCCGTAAGCGCATAAAGGACAAAAGTAAGATTAGGGAAAATGTGGGCCCACTGCTGAATGGGGCAGGGAATCTGGTGTCACAGGACATAGAGAAGGCTGAGGTACTGGATCCCTTCTTTGGTTCAATCTTTACTCGCAAGCTTAGCCTTCAGGAATCCCAGGCCCCAGAGACCATGGGGAAAATCTAGAGCAAGAAATACTCATGGTGGAAGAGGACAGGGTCAGGGAATACTTCAGTGAACTGAACTTAACATAAGTTCATGGACCCTGATGGAATGCTCCCCCAAGTTCTGAGGGATCTGGCTGATATAATTTCCAGGCCACTCTCAATAATCTTTGAATGATCATGGTGACTGGGAGAGATGCCTGAGGACTGGAGGAAAGCAAATGTCACTCCTATCATCAAGAAGGGCAAGAAGAAGTATAAAGGGAACTACAGACCACTAAGTCTCACAGCCTCTGGGAAGGTGATAAAACAACTAATCCTGGGAAACTTTTCCAGACACATGAAGGACAAGAAAGTCATTATGGATTCACAAAGGGCAAGTCACGCTTGACCAACCTGATAAACTCCTAAAACAAAATGAGTGGCCTGGAAGATAAGGGTAGAGCAGAGAATATTATCTGGATCCCAGTAAGGCTTTTGACAGTATTACCTGGATCTCAGTAAAGCTTTTGACACTGTCTCCCATAAGATCCTAATAGATAAAATGATGAAGTACAGGTTTGGTGACAAACACTATACTGGGCTGAAAACTGTCTGAACAGCCACACTTAGAGAGTGGTAATCAGTGGCACAAAGTCTAGGTGGAGGCCAGTAACTCTGCCTGCCTACCTGCCTGCCTTCTTCCTGAAGTTATCTGGTAAATGTGGAAGACATTTGATAATCACTTCATTCAAACTGAAACTACAAAAAATTATAATTATGGGCTGGTTAACGACCTAAGCATGAAGAAGGTAGCAGAAGTCATCTGAACGGATAACAAACCTAAGATACATTTGGGGAAATGTTAGACAACTGTTTGAGGAACAGGTATTATTCTTCTGACCTGCCAAAATAAAAATGTGGGTCTGCTTTCATTATAGACTTAGACTATAGTTCAGAACCATTCTTATTTCATGATTCAGACATTTATAACTATAAATATTTCTGGTCTGCATAACAAAAGCTCGTGGAAGTGACTTAGGAGTTAAGGGAGATTGAAAGACCAAGTGCCTGCACTGGAATGAGAGGTGAACCATCCATACGAAAATACATCACGTGTTTAAGTGAGAGTATGAGGGACCTCATCCCTTACAAGGTAATTTTGAAAAATTTTGAACAGAGGAAGTTTAAGAGAACAGAGGAAGTTTTGTTTCATCCTCTGTAAATTTTCTCCACCCCCTTTTAAATATTAAAATCAAATCTATAAAATGTACAAAATCCTGGTCGTATTGTATTTGTATTTTTAATTATTTTTAATAATGTCTTATTTGTGTGTACCCATCTGTACACCTGAAGACAGACTAAAATTTCTATAATCACACTATTCCTTTTCAAAATGCAGTATGTTAAAAGCATACGCAAAATTCTCAAGTGTTCTTAATAAGAGTCCCAGGCCTACTATTACCCTTATCTTGTCTATCTTCATATCAGGTTAATTGGTTTCCTTTAATTTCCTGTGTGAAATAAAGTAACTTCCCCATCAATAAGTGTCTGAGATCTGGTTTGTGCCTCTGCCTGATGCTTCTCAATGTTTTCAAAAATTGTGTACACTGTTAAAAAAAAAAAAAAGAAGAAAAAAAAAAAAGTGTTTGGCTCTGTTACACTGTTGTACCTTGGCAGCACCTTTCCCATTAGTGTAATATTAGACAACTACATAAGGTTTAGTACAACTGAAACCTTGGCAAACACAAGAAATGAGCAGAGAGGGTCATGTACAACAGAAAATGAGGTATAAAACCTGAAATAAGCTGGGAATCAGCACTCAGTGAGGTTACTGAGGGGATAAAACAAAATCCATTTTCAAAACTAATGAGAGCTGCTACACTGCTATCACTCCTTGAGGCATGGGGCACAGAGATAAAAGCTCACATGACGACCTCTAATAGCCATATACCATTCTGTCAGTGAAATTGGTTAAAACACTTTATTGAAGACAGCTCACTCTCTGTCTTCTTCTCTTTCTTTCCCTCTCTCACACAAACATCCTTCCTGTCCATATTGGCAAATTTTCTTAGTATAAAATGTTTGGTCTTTGGACTGTTGAAGCAAGGATAAAAATGCAAAACGTAAGTAGGATTATATTCTGATTAGATGAAATTATGAGTATATATAAATGCATACACACATAGTATAATGTAATGGTTCTATCCCTTTCCAGGGCAAGACTGAATTCAGCAAGCGTTATGTCATATCTCCAGAAATTTAAAAAAATAGAAAAGCCTGTCTCTATTAATTTATTTTTTTTTATTCAAATGAAGAAGAAAATAGAATGTCTGTATATATGTTCTGTGTACCCTTGACAAAACTTTTACGCATCTTAAACAATACTTTATTTAAATCTCACCATAAAATTAGGGAGAATTTAAAATGTCATCATAAACAACTTCAAGTTCTTATTGCTTCACATACCATGCACACACCAAAAAAAAGCCCTATCTTTAAAAGAAAGAAATCAATATGTATTTGCAGAAGGATAGCAAAGGAGTATGACTCCTTCAAATATTTCTGTTCTTCCAGATTCCACGTTCAGGTAACAACCACCTATTCTGAAGTATTTCTTAGGTTACTTTAGTATTTGCCAGCTTGCTTGTAGTAGACATTGTTAATATGTAGTCAGCACTAGACAAATGATCTTTTCAGCAGACCGTGTTTGGGTTTTGTCATTATAAATGTGGTGGTTATCCAAACAAGAAATGTATGTGTTGGCTCCCAACTCAGTACTGCACTTCAATATGCTTTGACAGTAGAAAACTTATTTCCTTACTACTGCCGTCTTCTTTCTTTTGAGTATTACCCTCTTCATCCTGGATATATTGTAAAATTTAATTTTTTTCCTGCATGAGATCAGCTTATGACTGATGCTTATCGCCTGAAATCTGATTGGATGTTCTTTGTAGGTGAAAAAATAGCTTAAATTTCACATGTTAAGACATAGCAGATAATATCGTGTATGTGTGTGGGTAAATGACTGGAACTGAACTGTTGAACCTGTAAGAAGCAACCTGCAACTTCCTAGCTGCAAACAATATAGGCTGCATATAAATTTTGATAAAACTTGGAATAAACAAAAGTGGTACATCCTGAATCCTCCATTTAATAAAGGAACATGAGATAGAACCAACCATTAGGAGGGTGATCATATGTTGTGCTTCTGCAAATAGACTATTTAGATTGGGGAAACTGAGAGCTTGGGGCACAAAGGAAGAGCTCCATCAAAGAAGTGGTATTGGAAAGAAAAAGGTAAAGATCCTGGCTGGAGGAAAGGTTCTGAAATTGGGGGACATACATGCAGAAAAACATAGGGGAAAGCTCAGAGATCTTGGCTAGTAACACCGGTGGCTGGGAATTGTGAGCAGAGGCACAGCACGACTCAACGTGACTTTGTGCCCTCTAGTCCCAGGACCAGCAGGAACCTCCGTGCAAGGAAGGGAAGTTGAGACCTACTGAGTGCACTCGCTGGAGGACTGAGCGTGAGACATAATCACATAGGGTAAAAGCTCTAATCCCCTTAGTTCTTAAATAAAGCCCGTTATACAAATCTATTGGAGGTTACCATTTACTCTGTCTCACCTGTAACTGTGTCTTAATTGATAGCTCCTAGTCTTTGTTGTCTTTCTGCTATCTTGCATCTGTTATTACCTCAAAAGGCTTAGATCCCACTGCAATACTTAATGTTGATTAATATTTCATGTGGCAATCATCAGACTCAGAACTCCTTATTTGTGTATGTGGTACCTGGTCTTTGGCTTCTGTATTTGAGTGATCTGTCATTTTCTTAAATGATTATTTTGCCCAGGTTCTTCTGATGGATGGCAGCAGACTACCATTGAGCCTGCAACTTCAGGCACAGGTCCTGGTCACTCAGTGAGCTACGCTGTGGGGGGAAAATTCCTCCCTCTTTGCCTTACTTTCTCTATCAGTTTTCCTGGTTTCCTCTACTGTTTTCTCATTGTTTAGAAAATAGATAGAGATAGGTGTCTTTTAATGCTGATTTTTGGTTTTGTTTTCCTTCTGTACAGATGACTGTTCTGGACTGAGTTTGCTTTTGTGAGTCTATTTACGCATGCTTAATTAAAAATGTACTATGCCATTGTTCATGCTGTTACAAGCTCCTGCTATTGTCCTCAGTTTCTTCATTTTGAGATCATAAGCCTGTCCTTATGCATTCTTCTGTCACCTGTCTTCGCTGGACATAGATCCCTGGATGAAGCAATTACAGGACAGAGGTCTGGGTCTTAAATTATTCAGTCACAGAGATACCACAAGTACTGCTTCCTTTTCTGGTCCAGTTTCCAACTGAAGATTTGTGAATACTTCCCAAAATGCATGAAAATACTTGCATCCTCATCTTTAACAAAGTATTTCTTCCCTCTTTTTTTTTTTTGTTGCTGGTTGGGTTTTTTTTTGGTTGGTTTTAGGCTTGGGTTTTGTAGGGGGTTTTTGAGAAGGAAGGGAGGACAGAGAGATGGGAGGGAAAAAAAGAAAGTTAAAATATCTCCATAAACAGGCATTTTCATCAGCTGCTGGAGCATGCTTGATTTTATCCCTATGAAGGGTTATTTAGTTCAGTTCCTGTTATCTTTCTTTCAGTGCATCAGTAAATAAAAAGCTTCACTTTCTCATTCCCCTCCCCCAATGGTAGATGTTTTTTTTAGAGGTTAATTTCTTGGTGTCATGTCTTCCATGCCTCTACAGGTTTCTTTGAATGTCAGTATAACATCCCCTGTGGTCTTAGGACTTTCACAACGCCTCTTCCCTCCATTTCAAAGCAGCTTATTTTTGCTGCTGAATCACACTATTATTTATTTTTGTAGATATCTCTAAAGTACTCCCTGTCATCAAGGTTCCTATACCCTTGAGAAGACTAAAGCTGTTAAAAGGATGCTCTTCAGAGATGTTAAAATTACAACAAGCATTGTAGTTGCATGCACAGATTGACTTCCTGACATCAGTTTCTAATTCTTTCCTTCTTTAATCTATAATCTTTCCTCCTTGGAATTTGCTGTATGATTACTTACTAGTTTAGGAAGTCAGATCTGTGGTATCACTACTTGCCCATATCTTATCACGCTGGCAACCTCAGTTGTTCAGCCTTTACGTTCCTTAGAACAGTACATTTTACAAGCTCCTCAATAAAGTGGGACTTGACTCCTATTTCTGTGTACCTCACTCGATCATTGATAATTATGCAACGAGCACACTAAGGAGGTATATAAAACTAAAACATCAGATAACATCACTTCATATCTGGGGTCCTAATATTTTATTTTTAAAATCACTTAGAACCAGGGTAAACAACAGCACAAGGTCAAAGACAGGAAGGGTTATATAATTCATGGTTTTGTGGAAGGGTTTAAGATTTATAAACAATTCTACAGCAGAAAAAAAGTGAAACAATAGCTATAATTCTCAAGGGAAAATCTGAGTTTTATTGAAAGTAGGACACAAAATCTGTTCTAGGAGCACGTAAGAGCAAAATCCTCTGATATATAGCTTATAGACAGCAGTTATGTCACCATTGTTCTTCAAGGAATCTCAACTGCAAGCATTTATCAAGAACGATATTTTTGTAAATAAACATAAATGAGACCAATAATCTAGAACCTGCTGCCCATTGATTTCCTCTAACAAAACCTACTTACAGTAACTGTTCAGCACCAT
The DNA here is from genome assembly GCF_000708025.1 of Charadrius vociferus. NCBI lineage: Eukaryota > Metazoa > Chordata > Aves > Charadriiformes > Charadriidae > Charadrius > Charadrius vociferus. The sequence continues at coordinate 378,044 of NW_009647595.1, forward strand.
GACAATATTGAGAGACATTGGCCACTGAAACTTAACCTATAGCAGAGGACAAGTACTACCCAACAGGATGATTTTTTTTCAGTGGTTATATTTCACTAAAAAAAAAAAAAAGTAAAAAGGAAAAATACTTCCTGTTGTAGGAAAATCTAGGACAATGAAATGGTGATGAAACATGATAATTTATATTTTGCATTCAATAGAGAAAGAAACCCATTAGCTATTTAGAGAACCCATGAAGAAGTCCACCACTGGTAAATAGCTGCATTATTCCTTTGTTCACTTTCTTAACATGAGACATTTGCAGAGACTTTCCAAACAGATTTTCTGATATTTTTGAAAAATAAGTATGTGCGTTACCAATGAAAGAACATTCTAGCATAAAATGTCCATTAAATCAAAGCATCTAACTGGCCTATTGTGGCAATGTGACATTTCCTTGCCAGAGTTCAGATAAGGCAAGTAATGTGAATAATGAATTTAATTCAGAGTTACAGCAAGAATAGCATAAAAAGAATGTAGTCTTTCAGGAAGCTTGGGTAAGGAGGTCTTCTCAGTTCCCAGTAAAGTAGGTATGTTAAACTTGAAGACTAAGCCTGTGTTTTCTACTATCCTCATGTTGGAACAACTTCAGTTAGTACATGTTCCTCTCTGCTTTTTACTTACTCAGTAGTCCTCACTAGCTTCCTTGCCAGCTGGTTTGGCTGCATCAGACTTGGAAATACGGGCTCCCATCTATTATTGATCATACTGACTGCCATTAATGTCATTAATGACTGATTAGTTGTTAACAAAGTTTGGCAGAAAGATGAATGCACACCCTCTGCAAACCACATGCACAAGTAGATCTGTGAATACATGCCAGTTCCATGGATCCTGTGCACATTAGATTTGTAATATCTGTTTGTACACAGACCCTATACTGTTAGCGCAGAGCTGTGGTACATTGTGAAATGCACAGCAGCCATTTATCTGGAATTTTTGGAAGCCTGGCCCAAACAAGTTTTATTGGGCTACAAGATATGGTATATATATGACATTATACTCCAGGCTACATTTCTAGGCAAAAAAAAAAGAAAATATGTTTGACAGTATTTGCAATTGGGATCCAGTAGCAGCTGCAGCCATGCTTTCTCAGAGAACCAGCTCACCAGAGGAGGTATTTATGGCAAATTTGTTTATTTATCTCTTATCAAGAATACCAGTACACACAGCATTCCTCTAAGCTTTAGAAATCTAAATTGAACACACTCCTTTTACCATGAGTATTTGAACTATTTTTATTCCTTCTCTCCATTAAATGCTTTACCTGCAATGACATGACAAGGATATAGGCAATATGAAGAAACACCTAAAGAATTACTGGTCTGAAAAGCTAGCTAGGCAACTTGCTGTAATGACTGCTTAATTATAAAAGATGAGTCATTGGATCAAGGCCTTATATTTCAAGTTATGTCTAAACTGTGGTACATGGATCACATCTAATCTTCTCAGCCTAGAATTTGCTTCATCAAATCTCAGTTTTATATGTGCAAGAACCAACTATGTGTTAACTTGCTCCATGCTTCTTTTTTGCAGAGAGGCCAGCTTTTGATATCAGGCTGATACATCACCAAAAGAAAACAAGAGAAGGAAAAGTGAAAAGTAGCTATATTGGTCAAAGACATGATGCCTACCAGTAATCACGTTGGCGTGACTGTGAAAAACCAATTATGATCTTAGCATGTGTCAGGTAAATTTTACGTTAAGTAAATTATAGGTCACAATTCTGGCCACCTGCATGCAGAAAAAGCCTAATTTGAACTGAAGGAGTGGTACAGATGAGATGATAGGGACTAAAGCAATCCTGGTTTTGAAGAGTTCAAGAGCATGCTTTGCAGGAGATAGTGTAATGGTAAAAAAATTAGCACAGAAAAAAAGAAGAAATACAGTCACATCAGGAGACATTGTTCAGAAAAAATTCTGACTAGCTTTAAAAGTACATCCACATGGACAGCAATGTCACTTGTGGGTATCTGTGTTGCCCTGGCTAAAGCCTTATGAGAATTTGCTAAATATGTTTTGAATTATTACATTAGGATTGTAGCCATGTCCTAAGCGAAACTGGCTACAGTTATGACTCTATCAATAACTATACAATTAATATAACATAAAAGTTAAGACAATTCTAGTTTCAAATATCCTTTAGCTCACTTTTTAGGTCATAATTCCACAGTCAGAAATGTGAAACTTGCAGAGGCTTATGTTGAACCTAAGGTTTGAGAACTCTGGTCACCAGACTCAAAAAGAAAGCACCAACACCACCTTCCTTATTTAGAAGGACAGCTAAAGCACAGTTAAATCATATCTCTAATTAAACTTCACAGTGGACAGTGAGCTGATGATTGCAAACTTAGATCATACATCTAACCAGTTGGTAGAGGATCAGCTGGTATCTTATTCATCCCTAAATTTGTTGCCCTTCTTCTCCAAGGACAGTTTGAAGAAAGAAGCAGAAAATAAAACTGGCAATTTGATGTTTTACAATTATTTAGAAAGAATTATTGCTAATTTACAAATGATTGTTCTTTTTTTATTCATTCATTCTGGAAATTTTCACTAGAATTCTGAAACAATATTTCGGTTTTAATTTATAGCTTTTTCCTTCACTTCCATTTTACTTTCTCATTGTTTATTTTGTCATTAGAAACAGTGCATATGATGGCCATCATCATAACAAATGTTAGGAAAAATTAAGTGGAGAAATGGCAAATGGGGGAGAAAAAAAGAAGGCAGGGACAGACAAATGAAAAATAGACATCTAAAACAATGGACTATTTATTTAAAAGAATAGTCCTGAAACACTGAGAAAATAAAGGGTTTTTTTTCACTGAAATATGTTTTGCAGTTTTTGAAAAATAAAAACTTAATTTGTAACCTTCTAAATGTATTTCTTAAACAGATGAGTATCAGGTGAATATCACCCGTGAATGCTTGCACTTTAAAAAGAGGCATTCTGACAAATGTAATAGAAGGATAAGTTGCACTTACATATTTATGATTTTAAGCATATTGTCCCCTTGCCTTGCCTTGCCTTGCCTTGCCTCCCCTCGCCTTCCTTCCCTTTTCCCTTCCCCTCCCCCTTTCTCTTCCCCATCGCTTTCGCCTTCCCTCTCCCTTTCCCTTTCCTCCACCTACTCATAGATAATGAGCACATATTTTAAAATTTTTAAAAATAGTGGGCAGATGACTTGGTATCGTATGTATGTCAGTGGTTAATGGGGATGATGGGTCCGGAGATTTGCAGTCTCACCTAACAGAAGTTATTTTCAATTTAAACCATCTATATGTTCTCCATAATAGCTTCCTCCTGGATGAATGAAGATGGAATCCATATTCTCCCACTTTTAGATATCTAAAACGTAACATCAATATTTGAGCTATCTTTTTAGGCTCTTTTCACAATAGATGAAGGGAAATAGGTACTTGTGGAGCATTGTTCATCTGATCTTTTTTTAAAGCTCTACTCTACAAGACGAATCTGTCCCAGATGCATATATGGTAGCATCTACACTAGTAAACTAAAACTGATTGGGCTATGGGCTTGAACCCTAGCACATTTTCAAGTTTAGTCACCCGTTTGCATGAGTCAGAGGAGCACCACCCCACATTCTCCCAGGCAATAACCAGACACTCTCTATTCATTCAACAGCAGGGGTAATAGATTGCTTCCAGTCAGTAGCATAGATAATACTATCTTGAGTTTTTTCTGAAGCATAGGGGAGGGGAAGAGAGTTTAGAAACTGAAGTATGAGCTAGTCTGTGCCACTTGTTCTCAGGTCTGCCAATTGGTTCTTATCTTAATATCTTATATTAATGCAGACATACCCACAGAAAATTCCTTATATTCAAAACTAACAGTCAAAATTCACAGCAAAGCCCCAGCTGATGATCTGTTTTGGTAAACTCATTCAACTTGATACTTAATTTAACTGCTCCTAAAACTAAGTTTTCAGAGCACTTTACAGTGACAGGAAATACCTTATGAATATTAACAGCTCTGTTATTTACTCTGCTTTAATGGAATGCACTTACACTTAGTGCACCAAATAAAAGTGTGTATATAAAGCATTTCCAAAGAGATGTGTACAGTATCTTTGCTTAGCTTAAAAAATGCAATAAAATGGAAAGTTGACCAAGCAGATGAACCACTACCAAAAGCAAAACCCAATTAACCACAATGGTGTCCAAGCTTGATAACACCCTCCTCCTATGTGCAAGCAACAGAACCATCATGCGTTGCCTTTCCAGCTCCTGAAAAACAGTTGATCCTTACACTGAAATTCACCATGTTTGGTATGTTTTCAACCAGCAGGTTCCAATGGTGGAGTTGTCTTAATGAAAAGCACGTTAAAGATCAGTTAGATAAATTGGATATACATAAATCCATGGGGCCTGATGGGATGCACCCTCGGGTGCTGAGGGAGCTGGGGGAAGTCATTGCTGGGCCTCTCTCCATTATCTTTGAAAGGTCCTGGAGGACAGGTGAGGTGCCTGAGGACTGGAGGATAGCCAATGTCACTCCAGTCTTCAAAAAGGGCAGGAAGGATGACCCGGGAAACTACAGGCCGGTCAGCCTCACCTCCATCCCTGGGAAGATGATGGAGCAGCTTGTTCTGGGAGTCATCTCAAACCACCTGGATGAAAAGAAGATTATCAGAAGTAGTCAACATGGATTCACCAAGGGGAAGTCGTGTCTGACTAATGTGACAGGATTCTATGAGGAAGTGACTAGATGGGTGGATGAGGGGAGGGCAGTGGATGTTGTCTACCTTGACTTTGGCAAGGCTTTCGACACTGTATCCCATATCATCCTCACAGGCAAGCTTAGGAAGTGTGGGTTAGATGAATGGAAAGTAGGGTGGATTGAAAACTGACTGACAGATAGAGCTCAGAGGGTTGTGGTTAGTGGCGCAGAGTCTAGTTGGAGGTTAGTAACAAGTGGTGTCCCTCAGGGGTCAGTACTGGGCCCAGTTTTGTTCAACATATTCATCAATGATCTGGATGAAGGGATAGAGTGTACCATCAGCAAGTTTGCTGATGACACAAAACTGGGAGGAGTGGCTGACACGCCAGAAGGCTGTGCTGCCTTACAGCGTGACCTCGCCAGGCTGGAGAGTTGGGCAGAAAGAAACCTTATGAAGTTCAACAAGGGTAAGTGTAGGGTACTGCACCTGGGGAGGAATAACCCCATGCACCAGTACAGGTTGGGGGCTGACCTCCTGGAGAGCAGCTCTGTGGAGAGGGACCTGGGAGTCCTGGTGGACAACAGGATGACCATGAGCCAGCAATGTGCCCTGGCGGCCAAGAAGGCGAATGGCATCCTGGGGTGCATCAAGAAGAGTGTGGCCAGCAGGTCGAGGGAGGTCATCCTCCCCCTCTACTCTGCCCTGGTGAGACCGCATCTGGAGTACTGTGTCCAGTTCTGGGCTCCCCAGTTCAAGAAAGACAGGGAACTGCTGGAGAGGGTCCAGCAAAGGGCAACAAAGATGATTAGGGGACTGGAGCACCTTTCTTATGAGGAAAGGCTGAGGGACTTGGGTCTCTTTAGTCTAGAGAAAAGAAGATTGAGGGGGGATCTTATTAATACATACAAATACTTAATGGGAGGATGCCAGGGGGATGGGAGTAGTCTTTTTTCAGTGGCACCCAGTGATAGGACGAGGGGTAATGGGCATAAACTTGAACAAACCATGTCCCTAAGCACCACCTCAACACCTCCTTTAAATACCTCAAAGGATGGCAATTCCACCACTTCCCTGGGCAGCCTGTTCCAACATTTGACAACCCTTTTGGTGAAGAATTTTTTCCTGATATCCAATCTAAACCTACTACCCTGATGCAACCTGAGGCTGTTTACTCTTGTCCTGTCACTTGTTACTTGGGAGAAGAGACCGACCCCCATCTCTCTACAACCTCCTTTCAGGTAGTTGTAGAGAGTGGTAAGGTCTCCCCTCAGCCTCCTTTTCTCCAGTCTAAACAACCCCAGTTCCCTCAGTCACTCCTCATAAGACTTGTGCTCTAGAGCCTTCAGCAGCTTTGTTGTCCTTCTCTGGAATTGTCCATGTAGTTATTCCTAATACTGTAAAATATTAAAAAGTGAGAGGTGAGTCTGGCACATACTACGTTGTGAAACAGAAAGTTATGACAACTGATGAACTGAGGTATCAAGAAAAACTCTTTTTTCTTAAAAATAACTAAATTTTGTCTCAAAAAAATTACATTACTGCAGGAAGCTAACTTGCGTGAACATTTTGGTTTTTTGAGAGGATACTGTCCAGATTAGATACATTAAGACGAATACATTTGACTCAAGTTTGGAAGATGATATTGAGAATGTTGGTCTTTCTATCTAAATATGCGTAAACATGGCAGACACATTCTTAAAACTTGATTAAAGATTACCTGAAGAATAATATTAAGAAATCAATGGAGTTGGTGAGAGGGTATTGCATCTCCCTACTTCATGAAAACTGTGACCAGCTCTTCCACAGAAGTTCTGTCAGAGACCTGTGTTTGATGGACCACTTCAGCATTAATCAGAAAACCACAGTCACATAACAGCTTACACTGGACATTGTGCACTACTCGGGCTCTGATACAAATTAATTGATCTCACCTGAGTTACAGCAGGATTGCTTTTTTTTTTTTTTTTAAATCAATTTTGCTTGGCTTACACGAATTGCAAGTTGCACACAATGAAAAACACTGAGATATTTATGCAGTTTCTTAAAGAAAGAAGAATGAACTCAACTATTTAAAAAATGGATGATTATGTTGAAGTGTAAATTCGGAAGATTTTAGGTAGTTCTATTTGATCTAAATTCATGTTTCATTTCTGTACTGATGAAATTCAAGAATACTGAATTTTCAAGAATACTGACATTTTATGAATACTGAATGCAGAGAAACAGGAAAAGAGTTATTTCTTTGTACTAAAAATCAGAGAAAGTGTTAAAAAGCTAAATTATTATTTTACATTCCAAATAAGAGTCGTCATAAAAAAAAATATTTTTCTGTGGGTACAAGAGGAAAAGGAACATATTTGCTACTGAGAAAAAGAGCAAGGTCAGCTGCTGATCAGCAACACCATTATCAAAACTGAAATGGCCAGTGAAAAGTACTTGATTCCCATTGCCAGGGTCATTCATAACATACAGTAGAAGCACTGCATGGGTATTATAGGTTTTCTGGGCATTTCTGCTAACATGCAATACATCTTATCAAAATTTGAGGGGAAAAAAAAAAAAAAAAAGATTTTTTCTAAGTATTTCCTTTCCTGTTAAACTATAAGCACCTGTTATGTTCTCTAGGCAGCTGAATGCAGGCAGAAGTAGGTGAAAAGAATGGGAAAACAAGTCAAAGACAGAAATAGGAAACAGCATGGGATTAAGAAAAAGGGAATCTAGAGTTCAGTTTCCTGTTCAACATACTGGAACAATTTTAAATCATAGCAACCACAGATTGGTCCCTATTACTAGCTATTTAGAAATATTTCATAACTTTATCTTTCTGGCTTGCACTTTCTTTCTAACTTCAAATTTCAAGTTTTTGAAAATGTTGTGAAATCTTTTGTAGGTAATAAGTGACATATTTAAGACATCAGAATGTCTGGAAATATTTAACATGATCCACTAAAGTTATTGAGACCGCTCTTGAAGTAAATACTGCCTCAAAACAAGGACCATTGCTATCATCCATGAAAATAAAGGATTTCAGTACTGTTGGTACTTTGATTTTTTTTCTTGTACTGGAGCTCTGTCAGTAGCTGGATTAGGAAGAATGTGTCACCATACCTTTAAAAAACAGTATTTATAGCATATAGGTTGATAACATTATATTCTAAATGAACTATGCTAACAATTTGTTTTAAAATTTTATTATAATAAGTTAATACATTAATAATATACTGTATGTAAAATGTTTAATTCTCATATTATTGTTATTAAATATAAATGAAATATACAGTCTTTTATCCTCAGTAGTACATCTTTGCTAGAAGTAAGCATATAGAACAATAACTTGGAAAATTATGTTTCTTAGATGGATGTATATGAGTTTGTGTAATTGAATTTCAGAGGATGAAACCTGGACTCTGTATGATACATAAGAACAGTGCCTATAGCAGGCTCAGAACCAAAATGCCAAATGCTGTCTGAAAAGCTTCAAACTCAGGGGGGAAAAAAAAGATGCTTATTTTTCATGTCATATTAACATAGGCTACAGAATACTGGCACCTGAAAGAGACATAAATGGTGTCTTTTTTCCTACCTCTAACATTTATTATTCTAAAAAATTTTGCAGTGTTTGAGGGAGCAATTATGGGTTTTTTTCCCAAACTGACTCATCTTCTTCTAATTAAGAAGATAATACAGTTCTTGAAGTGTGACATTGTGATTTATCAAATCTACAGAGTTGAAATAAGCCAGTAAGTGTTTTCTGTTAGTGGTTAAGGTAGCTGTGTGAAACAAAGGACTAAGAAATAATTTTGTCACCTCGTTCATGTTCCTCCTTTCTTGAACTAGGGAGTATGCTCAGAAATAGTCACTCATGTCAATACCAAAAAAGTCAAAAATCAATCTCTGTTTCCATCTACTTTGCTCCAGGCTAAGGTTGTTGGTTGCTCTGCTAAAAAGACGTTGTTTTGTGAAGAACTCATACACTACTGACAGCAGAAAGCAGCTGTGGTCCTGCCATACGCAACATAAAGTACAAGTCTGCATGGAAAACTCCTTTGTTTTCTAGGCAATTAATGTTCTCCTGCTCTATGCACTGCTGTTACAGGACCAAGAGTATTGGCAGAAAACACCAAACAATCAGCAGTTTTACAAATAAATATCTCCCAAACTTGAATTACATTGACAGGTTTGTATTGATGGTGGATAGAACAGAGCAGGTCAGATAAGAGAAAAGGGAAAGATGACAGAAAGGAATGAAAGTATGCCAATAAAATAGGTGAGGTTTCTGCAACGGCTAAAGCTAAGAAAAATGGATACTATTGTTCCTGTGATTATTAGGTACTGGCAGGGATGAAAAAGTTAGATTATATTTAATTCACATCTGTAGGTCAGACGGCCAGACCCACATGTGGAGTAATTACAACTAATAAAATGTCATAAGTTGAAATATTCTGTGCTCAGCATTCCCTGACTCAGGAAGCCCACTTGATTTGTTTTGGTGTTACTCGGTCAAAAAGGGTGAGAGATTTGATAAGGAGTTAGCAATAGATGGTACAGCAAAAACACAGAGTTGTTTATTTCCTGTGTCCAATTTATCTGAAGTTGTTCTGCCAAAATAAAATCCCATTTCACGCTCAAAGGATCAACAATTGTCCATACTGATTAATGGATCTGGAGGTCTTTAAGCCAGAGTATTCCTCTATTGTTCATTGTATGTGCTTGCGTAATGATTTTATGCTTTTTAAATTATTCTATTGGCTGTTGACCCTTCAGATTCTCCCATTTACTCTGTCTCATTGTATTTACTCACAGAGTATTTATTTGCATATGAATGCTCTGTCCAAGCAGTAATTTAGAATGTCATAAGTGTGTGGCGTTTTTTTCTATTTGTAGTAAAGACCTGTGTCAAATATCATTGTTCACATATTTTATTGCCTTACTACTCACATCATCTAGTATGAGCAAACCTGCAAAAGGTTATACAGTCGAGTTCCACAAATGTTAAAGAAAAACTTCCTATTCATTTCCCAAGCTGTACTAGGGCAAAATATTACTGACCAAATAGACTGGGGACAGAAGAAGAAAAGTGAAATATTTCATATTTGAGATTGGATAGACTGTGTAGGTCAGTTATGTGTTGGGTTTTTTAATGAAAGATAATAAATAGTTCTTTGGAAACATTACCTCTGTAGCTGGATTACAATGTTCTGAATATATAAAAATTTGAACAAAACAGAAAAGATTATACTATTTTGTATGTACAGTACTTGTATGATGATGGACCTTGTTCTCACCAAGGAGGGGCCAGTGGGGAATGTGAAGCTCAAGGGTAGCCCTGGCTGCAATGACCATGAAATGGTGGAATTCAAGATCCTTGGAGCAGCAAGGAGGGTGCACAGTAAGCTGACTACCCTGGACTTCAGGGGGAAGACTTTGGCCTCTTCAGGGGTATTCCTGGCAGAGTACCATGGAATAAAGCCCTGGAGGGAAGAGGGGCCCAAGGAAGCCGGTTAATATTCAAGGATCACCTCCTCCAAGCTCAGGAGCAAGGCATCCCAACAAAGAAGAAGTCAGGCAAAACCTCCAGGAGGCCTGATATATGATCAAGGAGCACGCAGACACACTCAAAAGCAAAAAGGAAGCCTACAAAGAGCGGAAGTGAGGACAGGTAACCTGGGAAGAATACAGAGAAATTGTCTGAGTGGCCAGGAATCAGGTTAGAAGAGGTTAAGCTCTGATAGAGTTAAATCTGACCAGGGACATCAAGGACAACAAGAAGAGCTTCTACAGCTATGTCAGTGACAAAAGGAAGACTAGGGAAATATGGGACTTCTCCAGAAGGAAAGGGGACACCTGGTAACCTGGGACATGGAGAAGGCTGAGGAACTCAATCACTTTTTTGCCCCAGTCTTCACCAGTAAGGGTTCTAAGCATGCCACACAAGTTACAAAAGGCAAAGACGGGGACTGGGAGAGTGAAGAACTGCCCAATGAAGAAGATAAGGTTTGAGACCACCTGAGGAACCTGAAAGTATACAAACCCATGGGACCTGATGAGATACATCTGCAGGTCTCGAGAGAACTGTCAGATGAAGTTGCCATGCCACTATCCATTATATTTGAGAAGTCATGGCAGTCAGGTGAAGTTTCCACTGACTGGAAAAGGGGAAACATAATGCCTATTTATAAAAATGGAAAAAAGGAAGACCCAGGGAGCGACAGGCCAGTCAGTCTCACCTCTGTTCCCAGCAAGATCATGGAGCAGATCCTCCTGGAAATGCTGCTAAGGCACATGGGAAAAAAGGAGGTGATCAGTGGCAGCCAACATGTCTTCACTAAGAGCAAATCACATCTCACAAATTTGACAGAGAAACATTTGACACTGTCCTGCACAACATCCTTGGCTCTAAATTGAAGAGACATGGATTTGACAGATAGACCACTCAGTGGATAAGGAATTGGCTGGATGATTGGATGGTTGCACACAAAGAGTTGCAGTGAACAGCTCGATTTCCAATTGGCAAGCAGTGACAAGTGGCAAGCATAGGCAGCAGGTTGAGGGAAGCGATTCTACCCTTCTACTGTGCTCTGGAGGGGAGGGGCTCTTTATTGAGGAGTGCAGAGATAGGATGAGGGGTAATGGTTTTAAATGGAAAGAGGGTAGATTTGTATTAGCTGTTAGGAAGAAATTCTTTAGTCTGAGGGTGGTGAGACACTGGCATGGGTTGTTCAGAGAAGTTGTGGAGGCCCCATCCCTGGAAGTGTTCAAGGCCAGGTTGGATAGGGCTTTGAGCAAGCTGGTCTAGTGGGAAGTGTCCCTGCCCATGGCAGGGGGGTTGGAACTAGATAATCTTAATATCCCTTCCAACCTAAACCATTCTATGATTCTATGAAATGAAGACATTATATAAAATAATAAAATTTATTTCAATTTTTTACTACTTCATTACCTAGAATTGTCCAAGGCATCCATTTCTCATTCTCTAACTCCCAGTAAACTTTGCATAATTATTCTACGTCTAACTTTGAGGAGACACTGAATTTAAACTGTTGCCGTAGGGTTTCCATAGTTAGTTGCAAGGTAATATTTGTAGGCCAGATTGAATGTCGTCAGCAAGAGTGTAAACTCAGATACAAGAATTTTAAAGGAGTAGAAATAAACAGAAGTAAAGACTTGTTTTAAGACATTTATGAAAACCTAATCTTTCTTTACTGAATTCTATGGGACTACATATGTGATTTTTACTTGCAGTCTACAGCCCTAAATGGCATTTAAGATACACACTGTGAACAATAAGTAAGAAATGTAATATCATCCTTGATTAAAACACAAGTGTTTTCCAAGATAATTCATTTCATTAGCAAATTCATTTCATGATCCTTTGTGTGCAGTGTTATATGGACCTTCTTTACTTTGAAAGGCATGAAATAGCTACTTTTAAAGATTTGATACTAGGCTGAAATGGTTTTGCAGAGTGAATAAGAAATTAGTAGTTTAATTGTTCTCTTTTAATGGCTTCTGAAAGAGTTCATTAATCTAAGAAGGTGACAGCATAATCATTATTCCAAAACAATTGCATTCAGAATGTATTTGCAAGGTGTTTTCTTTTGGTCTTGGGGTAATTTTTGCTTTGCCTTTGTTTTGTGTTGCTAGAGCACATGGGAAGCTGCCACTTAGACCTCAGTAATGGAACAAGTGATGCTTAGAAAAACCATGGAATAGCATTTTCCATGATGAAACAATTCATAGCAAACAGAGTAACAGCAACAAAATACTGGTAAAATCATAAAATCTGTTTGAAACGTGCAGAAGTACAATATCAATAATTGTTTGCAGAACCTTCCATTAGTTGTATGTCTCAAAGACTTTGAAGTGGTAGGTATTTTGGTGTGACTGTGGTCTGCCATACTTGCTGTTAGCTTTCCCCATGGGTCTTTTTAAGCAATTGCAGATTTGAAATATCTCCTGGTCCAATGTGATAACTTCAGAAAATCGAGCAGTTTGACACAGCAGTCAGGAGAACTTTTTTTCCTGTTCTTGGCTTAGACATAGGCCAATTACATGACCTTGAGGAAATCATTTGAACTTTTTCCTTAGTACTGCTTGTGTATTTTGATAGTATGTCTTAGGATGGGAACCTTTTTTCACTGTGGGTCTAAGCAATGTTTAGGTGAAATGGTTCAGTGTTAATTGAATCTTCCCGGCAACATAATATAAATGAAAGCATTAACAGAGGTAGAGTCTGGGGATCAGTGACAGATAAGTTTAATATTGTCATTAAAATAGGGATTTAGAGTGATTAAAGAGATGTGACCAGGTAGTTTTTGATGGTGAAAACTTCTGAAAAAAGTTTAATTAATTGTTCAAAACAAAAGGGAAAGTCTCATATAAAGTCATTGGGTCAAATATATCACAAAAGACTGGCAATTTGTATGGTTATTGTCAGCAATTTGTGTGAAGAAAGCATTTTCTATTGAGAAGGTACTAACCTGAGGTATTGAATAAGATGTGGGGACAGGCTAATAAATCTTTATTGTGTGGTTTTGGTGTGGAAGTTTTTTAATGAATAGCAAGAAAGATCATCAGTGAACATTATTTTTGGTAAACTGAGGGCTATTAAGCAATGACAGGTCTGGATATGCGTGCCTTTTTTTTTTGCTCAGAGAACAGGCGTAGCAGAAAAAGTTGCAATGTGAGCTTCCCCATGTCCTCCATCAGTGTGTTTTAGTTCTTGCTGTAGAAATTACCTCTAATGGCAGGTCAGTTCAGACTTCATGCTCATTGAAGCCTCTCCTCTGTACTCGGCCTCTAGACTGCCAACCAGGATGTCAATTATTGCCAATTGTTCAAAAGAGGTAATTTGTTGTCCCCCAGCAGCAGCCTGGAAATAAGGTAAAGAAACCTTGAAAGGGATCAGTTACCCTGTACACAGCCACTTTGCACTTCATGTTGATTTTTGCTGTCATGAATGAAGTGGGTGGTAGTTTATTCTTGCTGGCAGCAAGGCATAAAATATCAACTGCTTGGTTTGTGAAAAGAAGAAGAAAAAAAAATCAATGTTAAAAGGAAAGTGGCCATGAGCAGGATGACAGATCATTGTAAAGGCTTTATTTTATTTTCAGAACCCTGTTAGTGGACAGTACAATGATTCTCAGATTCATTCATTACTTTCACAACGACAGTCTCCACACTAAATCTAATTATTGGCCTTAACCAAAAGGTTATCCTTGAAACTATTTCCTCTTCTCTTTGATTAAAATGGGTTCCTACCTTAAAGACTGTTAGTTCTATTTTCACCTTAGATTTCTACTATGGAAACAAGCTGAGTATATCACAGTATCGAGCATTTTAGAGAGTATCAAGACTAAGACACACAAAAAAAGAAAGGATAAAGAGGCAGCAGGAGTCCTTAAATTCTGGCAAGGCAAGGGGATAGCATTGTGTGGAGAACAATCTAAAACTACAAAAGCAACAAAATAGATAAATGCAATGTACTTGAGACCATATGGAGACTACCTGACACCTGTATTTGTTCAGGTAGTGGTTACCAATTTATTAGAGCAGCAAAGGAACCTACCTCCAGCTGCTGGATTGGGTTTCCAGGAGCAGCCCAAGGCCATGGTCTGACCTACTAACTGTGATTTGAGTCATGGAGGTATGCCAAAAAAATGAAAACATGAGCTTGGGACTGATGGTTTTATACAGATGGTCAATGAGAGGCAATATGACAAAAATGGGTGTAGTAAGAAAAGGTAGCCAGGACTGAGCTTTCACCATTTAAAAGGGAAATAACAAACACCACGTTGTCAAATGATAACTGCAGGGTATTGAAATGTGGTGAAGCTCCAATTGATTATAAATATTTGTTTCCATGAGACACTAACCTCAGTGCAAAATTCTTGTGTTTTTGCAGGGAGCATCAGAGATGTAGCCCCACAGCCCCTTTTGTCCATCTCTGCTGTTGTGTGTGCTCCCCACGATGCACACAACAAAGAGGGCTGCACAGTTTCCTTAATTGTTTCAGCTGAATCTAGCCAGGACCAATAGCAAACGTTCAAGGAAAGACTAGACATTTGGCTGGCTGAGGAGAGCAATTGACAGTGATGACAGACCTTATAAATTTAACCTTAAACTGGCAGATTTGTAGCTCATCTGTTAAACATGCTGTGGTGTGTGGGGCTGAATTTGTTGTTCACTTTTTTTGAAGTACTGGCACTATCTATTGTTGGAGTGAGGATACTAGTCCAGATCCACTGTTATGAATTTGCATGGCATTTGTGGCAGGTTCTTAACTCAATTGCTAACAGAAAAGATGTAAAGGAAATTATTGCATTTACATCAGAATAAATGAAACAAAAAAAGAAAAGAAAGTTACTACTAGTTATGAAGTAACTTTCAAATATGATAGTCCCCCCTGTACTGTAATGTCATATAAACCTTTTTCCTTGTGTATTCCAGAGTCCTCATAATTGTAGGATATCTCCTCAACAATTTCAGAGAATTTTTCATTTGGCTTGCATGGTACTCTTCAAAACAACATATTATTAAATATCCAGTCTGCTTCCAAAGGTGGACAGGCTTAATTGAAGTTATTTAGTTCAATTATTTCAACCATGGTCTAAATCAATGAGCTAGAAACCTTGATTCAGATACCTACTTTGACATTTGTTATTCTTTAGTTATTTACCAAAATTTTATTCTTGATAATATATAACTACTGAGACAAGCTGTCTTACAATTTAGCACAATATAACAAAAGCAGTACTATATTTTCCTAAACAGGTTATACTATATATGCATTTAAGCAGTTTTACAGTTTGACATACAGTTAAATCAATTCTTAGTTTTTATTTTATTATGTTAAAAAGTACTGAACATCATTTCTTCTTTAACAGATAAGTCATTTTCCACTCATGATCTATGTCAAATGGCTTCTGAATAGAAACTAGAATTCAATTTAAGTGAGGAAAATCAGCATCTATAAATTGTTTTTATTAGATAAATAAAAGTACACCAAGTTACTGGATACATAAGGAAAAAAAATGTTTTAAACTTAAATTAAATGATATATAAAAAGAAGGTAGTAAAATTTGTAGTTGAGTATTAAGTGCCTTTTGCCATACTGTCCTTCCGTTTTCTAGAATTAGTAGATCTCAACTCCCAGAAATAATTATTTTTCATAAAGCAAATAAACTGCAATAAAGGAAATCTAAAGCTGTGTCTGCAGAATAGGTATAGCTGACAAAAGGATTGTTTATTAATTCAAGAACACAGTTCTTGCTATCCTACTTGACCTAGAGACAAGTTGCCAACATAGATTGTGGAAAGTTTTCCCTCTGGCTTTTCAAAGCTCAGCTGGATGGGTCCTGAGTAGCCTGAGATCTCAAAAGATCCCTTCTAAAATAAACTTAGGGCAATTCTTGGATTCCATGGTTCTACTTAAAAAATACAGAAGGAAATCTGTGTTGCTCAAGTGCTATTTTTCGTTTAACTTATAATGTTTAATAGCTGACAGTAATAATATAGATTATCATTCTTCTTTAATTTATTTTAATATATTTTAAGGAAATTAATTTTGAGAAAAAAACTGACAATCTGTTTTTTTCCATTTTTCCTTTGGAATTAAAGTTAAATATATTCCTCTATTGCTTTGTCCAACAGAACATTTCCAGTTAAAAGTCATGAGTGACAGAGAAAGAACATAGATTGGTTTAAATTGCCAAAATGGACTTGGGATGGCTGCCAGTTTTGAATTAACATTCCTGATCCACAATGATTGAGAGGTATTAATTGGTTTGTCAGATATTTTCTTTGACTATGATCTTGTATAGTGAACAAAATCTGGGATATATAGATAATGAGCATCTGATGAAACAATAATAAACAAATCACTGCTGACTGTCATGTACAATGATTTTAGAATACATCTAGGCTGCTCTGTGTTTTTTTCAGATTGCCTGTGCAGGGCATATATTATACTGAATTAAACAAAACCACAACACTGAATCAGTTAGAAGAACATCTAGGAATTGACACAGTCAAGCATTTATGGATTCTCCATTGTATGCAGTCTTTAAATCAAGGTAAGATAGATAGCAAAAGATATGTAATAAAGCAGCCAGAAGACAGAGTTCCTACTTAATGAAATTCTATGGCCTATGTTATGTGAAAGGTCAGACTAGAAGACTAGCATGTCTCAGTGTTTTAGTCTGTGCTTCGCTTCAAATGATTAAAAGTATTTTGAGCCTTGTCATCCAGAAAGATGCGAGAGAGAAATGGTAGGGAGAACATTTTGTGACTCACTTAGAGTTCGGTGCACATCACCAGCTGAAAAGATTAAGGTAACAGTGAATGCCTACTGCTGTTGAGGTCAATAACAGTTTTTGCCTTTGTCTTTAGAGGACCAGGACTTCAGCTAATGAATTTCTTGAAGATAGAAAAGTTATATGACTTCACAGGAAATACGCACTTGCTAATTAGTTTCTGCATTCACATGCAAAATGTTATGTTGAACCATTATGTTCAACATAATGGTATGCTGAGTTTCTTTCCCAAAAACTTTACATTATATGTTCTCAAAAATACTCCAAAGCTACTTATTTCAACATATAAGCACTATTTCAATGCAGACACTACTTTTTGGTGAAAAATATGAACAAAGAAGTTGACTACAAAACTTTATGGTGAATAAGATGACATTAGACTACTTAAATAGAGGTCCAGCCTTTGGTTTAGAGGTATTGCCAATGCAGTTATGTTTGTTCAAATAAGCATGAAAATTCAGTAAATGTCAGTCACATCACTTGCACTTATTAAAATGTGAATGTAATAGCAACTGAATATATTGTAGGCTGTATTCAACACAGGGTTCTTCTTAATCTATTAATCTTTGAACCTGCTATGTGTGTAGATCATCAAAATTTCCACAATAAACATAATTTCTCTCTCTAACAGCTTGGTATGCTTATGAGCCTAGGAAAAATTCAATTAAACCAAAATGAAGAAAATCTTCAAGAAATGAGAAAATGTTATAAAAAGCAAATCTTTTCTTCTTCCTGCACCAAATTTCTCTTCTTCACAGACCTCCTCAACATTCCTAGATAAAACAGCCACTTTTCCTAGTATAGAACATACTCTGAATAAATGCCGTCAAGCTTTAAAATTTGCTTTTCATTCAGACCATAAAGGGCAAACAAAGAGCTTGTGAGACTGCCCAAGCAAGCAGAAAGAGGCTGGCTCCTAATAGTGCAAATCTTTTGTAAACAGCTCACTGCAGCCCTATTTCATAAAGTCCACAGCAGACTGCTCTGCATTTATAAGTTTCAAGTCTTGAATGGTGAACTAGCCAGGGTTAAATTTGCTTCATTCACTTTCAGTCCAACCCTGCAAAATTCCTATTAGTTCTCTGTAGGCAGTCCAAAGTCTGCCACATTATGGAGTAAAAAACTAACAACTCTTTTACATGCATCTTCAACATAGGGATGGTTTCCCGGAATGATAAGAGTCAAGAAGTGGATCTATGTGTAAAATCAAAATAATAATGCAAGGGAGATTTCTATTTTACATAGTTGGGAGTTAGGTACCTTAATCAAGAGCAAACAAAAATAAGTACCAATGTTTAAGTGACATTTATCTATTAGGTTAAACTGTTTGCAAAGGAAATTTGCGTGCCAAGGTTATAAAGATTCTAAAAGACACTATTTAATTATCCCTCAGTTGAACAAAGAAGTCCAGAAAGAGCATGATATGGGACTAATGGACCAGCAAAAATGCAAAGTACCATTCAGCACTAAAGTAATTGGGCAGAACACAGAAAGAGACCAGGATAAATGATTACTTCATTAATTTTAAAATTAAAGGGCAAGATAAGGTGGTCACTATCATAGAGAGTTATTAAGGTAAAACCGGCTAATCAGCACAATTTAAATGTAAAGAAGTCATCCAATGCCTACCAATTTCAGAAGAGCACGAAATAAAGCAATTTGATGTAGTTTTATCAATCAAACCATACAGATAAGTGTTTTAGTCTGAGAGGTTTCTAATTTATTGTAGCTTTTGTTTAATACACTGACTATTGTAAATTGAGGATGGACATCTCTCAAAAGGTTTAGGGTTTGGGACAGGCCTATTCAACACTTTGAAAACTTCTGTGGTTTTCAGGAAATTTCATATTCCTTGCCTTCATAATGCTTCTATAAAAACAGTCATCACCCTTTCCACACCAATTCAGTCCTCCTACCTGGCCTACTGGCCACCTTTTCAATCTGCTCCTTCTAACAGAGGTTTTTATCTTGCTTTCTGAGTTGCCTTTCCCCCTTTCTGTTGCACTGACTCATCACTTTCATAAAAAATGGGGCTGCCTCTCCAGATAACACAGGTATGTACAAAAGTCACAAGCCATCACAAGACTTCCCCTTTCACTCTTCCTCTATGAACTAGCATTTTAAATATAAGGCATTCTATTTTTGTCCTGTATGGATTTCTCTGCGAATTCCATTAGAACTTCCTGCAACCTTAAATAGATAAATAAATAAAGACAGACATGCAGAGGTTCAAATAGCCTTGAGCCTTCTTCAAAAATACAATCTTATTACTGGATGTTTGAGTAAGTAGCTTAAATGGTGTCGACTCCTAGAATACCTCCTGTATCTCTTTCAGTCCATTGGCAATATTCATTTGCTTACTCCAGAAGTACTTAATATGCCTTAAATCCAATCCCGCATGCCTGACTAGCAGACTGTAACTTCATTTATTTATATTATATCCTGGTACTGCCATGGAAATGTAACATTTCCTGAGACTAAAAGCCTTAGGACTGTGCATTATATGCTTAATCTGTTATCAACACATCATTTTGTTTCCTCTTATAGCTGTAAGTAAATTCTGGGACAATAATATGTTAATACTTTCTACTGACAGACAAGATAGTATATAATGAAAACAGGGGTTTTCAATTTATTAACAAAGATGCACTTTGACAATAATGTCTAAATGGAAAAATGTATAACAAAATTTTAAATGTCTAAACCTGAAAACATTCTCTTTCTAGGCTACCTGCCAAATGAAATTTTATGAGGAAGGTTGGATAGGTTTAGACATAAAAGCACACAGATGGAATAAAAGTTGTGACAGCATCTTTCTCCTTTTAAAACATTGAATTTTGACAAAAATTTGGTTCTACAGATTGAAGACTGAAAAGCAAAATTAGAAATTCTGATTCACGTTCTCTTGCTCATGTATAAGTCTAATTTTTTTCTTTTTTTCACCTATGGCATATATATATTGATTTAGAAACACTGATTGAAACATTAAGAATTTTCATAGCAGGTTTGAATACCATTTTGATGACCACTTCCTAATTTTACACTATTAATGAGATCGAGACAAGATGTTTCCGACATTAGAAATCCCATTCAAAAAGGATTCCCCCAAAAGCCCTCTGGAGGACTGGCAAACTCCAGGAATCTCATCTTGGACGATGCTGCCAAACAATAAAAAAAAAAAAAAAAAAAGTATTGTGACCTTGAAATTTTGGAAACACATTTAGAAATATTTTTAAACTATTTCTGCAAGTACAGAAAACAAGCGAAAAGAAAGACATTTGACTGTTTTCTGTGTTCAAAAGTAACTCATGTAAAAAGCCCTGCAAAACTCAGTGGTTTTCTCTGCATTGCAATATGTAACAAATGTTCCTTTCAGATAGCTCTACCTTGTTTTGGTCTGAGACACAGAGTATACCATCCTGCTCTTTTTGGTAAAATGCTCAAGGATACTACTGGAGTATGCTAATTGGTGCTATTTATTGAGTCATAATTAGGAAAGGCACTGAACTGGAAAATCAAATCTGAACACCCTTTCATTCTGAAAAAGTTTGGATTCAGACCAAATCCCGGATCAGAACTCGGCAGCTATCTTGTAATGATACGAAGTTGACCAGAAGAAGCATTTCTATATTCTGTAGTACCAAAATACTACAGTTTGTATTACATAGTATTTATTCTGTGTGTTTAGGTACTTTTGGCTAGTACAGTTACATTTGTATACTATGGTTAACCAAGACAAATGTAATAGATATGTACACAGGCATTTAAAAATTGTGGATTGTGACTTTGGCCATCTGCCTCATCCGCACTCACTTTAATGCAGACTTTCATAAAGGTATGTGGTCTGAAATTAAAGCACAAAACATTGACCTGCAGCTTCACTGTCTTCTGCCATTCTGTCTTCTCAGCTTGCAATGAAGGGTAACGTTTT
Source organism: Charadrius vociferus (assembly GCF_000708025.1). NCBI lineage: Eukaryota > Metazoa > Chordata > Aves > Charadriiformes > Charadriidae > Charadrius > Charadrius vociferus. Next base: position 399,013 of record NW_009647595.1, read on the forward strand.
CTATACCTATAAGATACTCTCAGAAATTAATCCTTGTTGCTAATTCCATTACTGTCCATATTTTGTGGGGGTGTCAGCCTGAAGACAGACAGTAGATACTGATGTAATGTGTATTGATGTGTATTTTTATATTTTCTTTACTAACATTTTAAATGCTTTAGAAAAATAATGGTTCTTTTTTCCTGCTCATTTATTTAGTTTTAAAAGAACTAGTAGTATGGTCCTCATTTCTATAAGTTATACAGATATGTTAAAAGTGCTATAAAATAAGTCATGTATTTAAATAATACATAAGGTGAAGAATTGGACCTATGAAATTTTACAGGGCAGAATCTATATCAGGCATGCAGATATATTTTAATGAGCTCCCTGCAAAATAAGTCTGGGAGCATGGTCTAAAGACAGCAATGTCAAATAAGTCTGGAAGTAAAGAAAGAGGACAGTGCATTATTAACTGAATAACAGCACCATATGGATGTAGCTGCCTGGCTTACACACGCAGGATGACCTGTCTCCTTGGTTCTGTGCTGCACTGTATGGATTCACTGGCTTCTCTCCCTGGCAGCCTGGGGATGGTTCACAGTAGGGTTCACGACAAAATGTAGAAACATCTTTATGTGCTTCACTACCAAGTTCCTCTGTTCAAAATTCGCATCACCAGAATGCTTTTTCTCCTTTCTAGGTGGGACAGCATTTACACACGCGAGAGCAAATAAACTGAGGTGCGGTTTCTGCCGCCAACGCAAGGCGATGTCACTGGAAGTGTAACTTCGAGGAGCTGCATGCAGTTACTGAGTAACTTACTTGCAAAACCAAGTGTTGGTGGCTTTTTGAAACCAAGTATTCCCCTAAATATCATGACAGCAGGGCCTGAGCTAGGAAGCGTTTTCAGAACAGCCTTCCAGGAGAACAACGTGGTATGTAACTGATAACCCAGCATTTAGGGAAGCCTCTCGAGAAATAGAAGGCCCCCATTCAAATCATTGATGTCCTCCAAATCTATGTATTCATTCTGCAGCTCACGCAGAGGAGGCCAGCCCTGTCCCTTTGCATGTGGCACCAATGTTCATTGAATTAGCTGGCACATGGGCATACATTCCAGATCTCAGAGATTGCCTAACTTATGCGTCTAACTGGAGACAAGTTATATGGCAGGAGAGGTTTACATTGGCACTTCTGACAGCCTGATTTAAGAAGCTCCCTGATCATAGCTGGGACTGTTGTGAATCTGATTCCCATAATTTTTACATTCCCATGTCTTTGAACTGTCAGTGTCACTACATGATGCAATTCCTAAACAATAAGCATAAGTCTCTCCTTTCAGCACCAGTCCGCTGACCCGAGCAGAAACTGAGGAAGAATTTTAGTGTTTAACCCTGTGTGCTATATGAACACCTTCCAGAACTGTCTTGTAATATTACTTTAGGTTTTTTTGCTATACTTCTAAACGAGTTCCACAGTAGCAGTTTGTTACATTGCTAATTACCCACAAAGCATATCACTATCAAACAGCAATGTATGTCCCAAATAGATATTAGAAAAATAATGATTTTGGTGCTGACCTTTTCTATCCATGCCAGGAATGTGTATTAACAAACAGTGATGTACTTGGCATGAAACACAACAGTTTATCTTATACTTAACAGCCTACTGTTAAAGTCTTTATCAATGTTGGTTTAAATCTACATATAGTCTACATATGCTCTCTGCGTAAAACAGGTTTTTTTAAGTCCCAGCCCTCACCTGGGTGATCCTTCCAGCAAATCTGTTGCACGATCCTGGCCTTGGAATCCCCAGCCTTGAGCCTGGGCCTGAAAGTGCCAACACTTTAGCTTACCACCGGTGACCCTTTTATAGAGACCGGAATAATTTCTGAAAGGGATGTTTAAATTCTTCACAGGAGATAGACAGCAAAGAACAGTTGTAGTTAAACAAGATAGCTTTTATAAAGGGAACCTGAGTCTGTTGCTCACCTACATATTAAATTCTCGAGTCAGGTTGTTACAGAATCATAGAATGGTTAGAGTTGGAATAAACCTTAAAGATCATCGTAGTTCCAACAGCCCTGCCATGGGCAGGGACACCTTCCACCTTAGCAAATCTCTGTTTGTCAGACACTAGAGCAGCTGGCTATCTTTCCTTCTGAAATCCAAGATGCCTCTCCTGTTGTGCCTCTTATTCCAAACGTTTCTGTCTCCTGCTCACTTTTCAAGTTGTGTTTATTCTAATCTTTTCTTTGATGCCCTTTCCATGGAAGGTTAATTCCTACAAGTTAATGTCTGATGGATGGGGCACCATTGTTATATCCAACAAATTTCCCTGAAATATATTAAAGTATAAATGGTACATTTCAAAACTGAAAACCATGCAAATCTAGGTTAGATGCATATATACATAGGTTCCCTGATCCCTTTGCTTTCCAGACCACGTAAGGATTTAACTCGTTGTCTCCTATTAGAAATGGTTGAACAGAAATGTGAGAAACTGCAACAAGCTGAGTGGACATAAAAGTATTTAAGAATATTTTCATATGTTCCATAAGCTGTTATGAGGTGAGCTGAGCATGAGGGAGGTTTTCTTCTAATTATTGGTTTTGGACACTTAAAATGTGTCAGTGTTACCTACATGGTTTTGCGGCTCTGGTTCTATGTGACTTGTCTGGGATCCCAAAGGAAACTCTAAAGCCAGAGAGGGATTCCAGTGTACTTATTCTATTCTGTCTGTGACCTTCTTTATGAAATTCCTCTTTTCTCTGATTTTTTTTTTTCCATTATAAACTCTAGTGAAGCTATATTACAGTTTAAAAAAGAAATATTGAAAAAATTATTTCTGTAAAACATAAGAAATATACAAATAATGGAGAGTAAGTAAAGCCAAACCAGAACATTCCTATTGCTTTGTGACACTTCTGAAAAACATTAGAAATATTGAGTTTTTCAAACTTATGTTAAGAGTTATTTTCTGTCTTACAATTAATTTTGATCTACATAAAGTTAGTACTATCACAGAACTGTGTGAAAGATTATGGCTTAGGCGCCAAAATGAAATTTTAGATCCTATGAGCTGTCACCATAAGATTCTCCAGTAGAGCTATTCTGAGGTTAGTGGAATCGCAGATGTAGAATATGAGAACAGACCTCAGTGAAAAAAAAAATTTGCACAAGAAAAGTTTTGTTAGTTAAATAAGAGCTACCTGTTCAATTGGGAAATATGCATTGGTTTGGAAGTGTACATGGCTTCATGGGAAGATGTCCTGGTTTCATCTGGGATAGTTAACTCTCTTGCTAGCAGCTGCTGTGTTTCCAATTTGGTAGGAAAGGAATGTCAATAACGTATATTGTTTGAATTGTTGCAAGGTGATGTTTATGTAATTCAAGGACTTTTTTCAGCTTCCCATAGAAGCTGAGATGGAGCATAGACAAAATAATGGAAAGCCCAGTGGAATATTTCATACCATAGATGTTATGCTTGGCATATAAATGGGGGTTGGCCAATGGGGGGGCAATCCGCGATCACTGCTTGGGCTGGGCCAGGCAACCAATTCACTGGGTCATGAGGGTGAACTATGCTTTATTATTTCATCTTGTATATTCTTTTATCATTACTATTATTATTATTATTGTTATTTTCTTTTCCATTATTGTTCTTTTCAACTGTCTTTATCTCAACCCAGGAGTTGGGGGATTCTTTCCTTTACCCTCCTTTTCTCCATCTCTCCTCCTATCCCTCTGGGGGAGAGGGGGACAACTGAGCAAGTGGCTGCATGGTCCTAGCTGCCAGCTGGGGTTAAACCATAACAGGAAACTAAGTAAGTACAGAGAAAAGAAATCCAGAGGCGTGTGACTACATGTAAGACTCTGGAAAAGTATGTGGTGAAGTATTGTATATGATCAGTGGGCTCTTGTAATCTTCCATATTTATCTGCATACCTTGTCATAGATAGAGTAGTGAAGTGGACTTGCAGTTTGTGTCACTGCAGCTCCTCTTGCTTTCTGACGACTTTCTGTATGTTCAGAGTGGGCATACGTTCTTTGTCTAAAATGTAGATGAAAAAAAATAAATCACAGAAGAAAGAAGCAAATTCCAAAATAGACATATATGTACCATAGAGGATTATATGGCATTTGCAATATTGCAGTGAAAAAGTATATGCCTGCTGCCAGCTGATTACAGAATAACATGGACTACCTAGCGGTTGGCAGGACATGTGGTGAAGGTTAAAGCTGTGCCTGTAAGTTTCTAAGGACATACATTATTCAAGGCCCTGTGCGATTATCATATGTTCTGCTGACTATTAGGACATGTCTGCAATGCACAATATGGTTCAGAGCAGAGTTATGAGCAAAAAGCAAACTCTGGAACCAGAAAAAAAGGTAGGCATCTTCGCACAGTTAGTAGAGAACCATTGGTCTCAGGACTCAAGCTCGTATCTCCTCAGAGGACTGCATTTACTGTGATAAAAAATCTACTCAGTTAGAGCTTTCTGAGGCTCTTTGAGCTACATCTTACCATGTGGTAACAACACAGTCATCCCATATATATTTAAAAAGACCAAGGCAAAGAACATTGACTAGATCACAGCAACCTTACTGTAACAGGCTTATTACATGAGTAATTTAAATCAATGGGATGTGTTGGCTGTTTGTAATTTTTAAATTAAGGTAATTTTATAGGATAAATCTGGGCTGAACTCATAAACTCAGATTTCCAAATATTTTTATTTAAAACTATTCATATTTCACATGTGATAAGAAATGTGATGGATCATGGAACCATAGTTTGGAATGGAACCATCATGTACAGCTAAATTCCATTTTCTCAGCATTAGAAGATTGCAAGTCACCTTGGCAGCAGAAAGTTTTCTTGCCTTTACACAAATGTTGTACTTGTTTAGTACTGGACCAACAACTGGCACTGTTTAGTTTTGAACTAGAGAGTTTTAAGGTCTGAAATCTCCTGGTTATTTGTGATTTAAGAATTTAATGAAAAATGCAGCAAAATGTGTCAGCTTAACAGATAGTCTAGGTGACAGCTCTAATATATGACATGTAAGTGATAAAATGTCAGTTTGAGAGAATTATGAAACATTTGATATCATCTTTGGTATAACACTTTTTCTGTCTACTTTAATTTAAAATGCCTCACCCTGGACAAAAGGTCAGATACATGCAGTGAACAACAAACCAATGGTCTTATCTAAATTGGTTGATGATCAGGTAATTTTTGTGAATACAGCTTTCTGTTGTAACTAGTTTAATATAAAAGCATTGATATCCTAAATAGTGCCTTTATCAAGCATCCTGAGCTGTACTGTGGTGTCCATTGTAGTGAAGACAAACTGAGCTACTCAAAATTATTTCAAGTATGGTGTCACTCTTCTAACGTGTATGATCTGTTCTAACTAAGTCACCTTGACAAGTTGTTTTTAAAGGCATAGGGATTTTGATATACTAACTGTATTTATCACAAGAACTAACATTTATGAGTGATCACAAGGAGATTGGACATGAAATGGAAATCGGGGAAATTATTCCCAGAGAAAATGTGTTTCCATGTTTCTCAGTGATGTTATTTCAGTAGTTGTGCCTATTATTTTATGAATTCACATTATCCCTTGTTCATGCATTGCTCAAAAATGGGTTTTATTGCTATAGTTTTGAATAAAATTTTAATTTATAACCTCTTCAAAAATAATGACTACTAATGAATTGGATTTGAATGAGATTTATACAAGATCACACAAATCAGATTTTATGACACGGTGATCCTGAACTGTTCTTTGATAAACACTGGTCATTCTGATTCTTGACGATCTTCATTATCCAAAGGAGTTTGTAGCTTTCAGTCACCTTCCTCCATGAGACTTCAGCTTTGCCAGTCGATCAGTCTATTTATCTCCTGATTGTTACCTCACTGCTATTAGATCATTGATCTTTTTTTTTTTTTTTAAATATGTAATCTGTCTATATTATTTGGCACTCCCACTAACAGTAAACCAGTATCACTCAAAACTCCACAAACCCATATAGTGCATATCATTCCATGAGAGTGGGGCATGACAAGGGTTTCAAAGATGGGTTATGTGCTGCAAAAACCCGGTTAAGATATGGTTGAGTCTCAGAATAGATGGACACAGACTTCAGATTTGCAAGGAAATTCCATCCAGGCTGAGTCAGTAAGGGCAGTCACTTTAATGCAACCCCCAAGAGAGGCTGGTTGTCCTCCAGGCTCTTCTCAAACCTGAACTGCTTGAGAGTTACAGGCATGATGACAGAAAAATTTTTAAACAGACACTGAGGGTGAGAGCATCCATACCATGTAATAGTAAAAGATGAAACTCTGACCCTCTAAATTGCCTTCTAGTGTCTTCCTCTCCCTTTGACTGTAAAGGAAATTTTGAAGGAAATTAAAAGGGAATTTTTTAGCCCAAACTTTAGATATTCTGAATGATACCTATGTTAGGTGCTTAGGTAAACACCAAGTGGAAGATATAAATGCTTTCTTAAAGATCTTATGAAGTCCTCGATAAAATCTACAAGCCTTTTAAAAGTAATGACAAAAGTTTAACTGATTCTTTGGGTCCTTGTGTCTGTAAGAGGAGTAATCCCCTGTATAATTAATTTCACTAACTGTACCTCATTTTTACCAGTGTTTATCTTCTCAGCACTGTGATTTACATGTAGAAGTGAAGGTCAGTGTTGAAATGTAACTTGCTTAATCTCTATTTTGTTTTCAAACTACTTATTTCCTAGAGTTTTCTAAAATTCATTCTAATGGTAGGCCTTGGCAAGTAGAGGAAGTCATGTACGTGTGCATGTCTGAAGAAAAATCTGGGATTCATTTGTCAAATACAAGCCGAAGTCACCTATTTGTCTGAATTTTACTGTTCATTTGACAGCATTCTGTGAATTTTTACAAATCATTATTTTCATTTTGTTATTGTTGCTGCTGTGGGAACAAATGAAGGTAGAAAAGTAGTTCACAGAGAAGGGATAAAAGTGTTGATAGATTATGTTCAAAACAGGGAAAGCAGCAAATGGAGAGAGAACTAGAGAAGACATGAATAAAAAATAAGGGGGGCATGGATTCTGGGCCAAAACATGTTGACAACCAGGGGAAGATCAAGAGGTGAGGGTAGGAATGAAAGAAACAGAGAAGCCTACTGAGGTTTTTAAATAAAGACATTTGGCTGCAGGTAGAAACATTAACTGCTAACACTAGACTCCCTCCTGAAAGGATGTAGACTTAAAGAGGCGCTCCAGTGAGAGGTGTCATAGGCAGATACAAACTGTTACCCTGGATTGAAACAGGGGTCTTGTTAATCAAGTAACTTCTCCTCAGCAGGACCCATATGTTTCAGGGAAGGTCTGGAAGACTTAAGGTTTTGGAATATCACTCCCCAGAGTAAGCTCCTACCAAATCACTGCTAGCAAGGAATTGGTCAATACTTGTATTTTGGGTTGCTTTTTTTGCTTTCAAATTGTGTAACTGAGAATTCTGGCAATTCACACCAGTGGACAGCTCTTTCCAACTCCTTGAAGCTCTTTGGGACTGAAACTTGTTGGAGACCAATTAAAGTTCTTAGTTATTACCCTTGTTTGCAGCAACATGCTGGCACAACCACTTTTAAAAGGGTAAAGGTATGTTGTGTGAGTGGCCTTTTACTGTATCCAGATTGAGAGTTGTGTACCTTGGGTTTGTTTGTTGTTGCTGGGGGGTAGGGTGTATAGAATTATTCTACAGCTTTTACGCAATTATGAGAAAATTACGACTATACTGTTTGCATACTACTCCCATTATCCCTACTGTGGGATCTCAATTGGACTTTGTGGTAGGAATTTCCAAGTACTATCAGGTAACATTTTTAAAAAGAAGACATTTTCCTTTATTGAAGATGATCTAGCTCTAACTCCTCACCTCAGTAACTTTCTCTTCTCTTTGGTGACTAAAGTAATCTTTTTCCCCTTAAAATGTTTTAGAATTTTCCTTTTGCATTCAGATGTGTATTGCAATCCTTCTGTTACCTTGTCCTATTCTGATCCTCTTCTCTTTCCTCCAAATACTTTTGGAGACATCTGTGTCACTTTTTTCCACCACTAAACTAATCTTTGCCTTACAAAAGAAAGTGCACAGATGTAAATGTAAGTGTACAATATTACCAAGTACTAAGTTCTTGTTCATGTATGGACAAACGCATGTGGACTCCTTTACAGGTGCTATGGTTCATGTTCTTGAATATCTTCACACTTGTGTGATTCTTTTTCATTTCCCTGTTTTCTCCCTCAGTGTGTAACTCAGCACACTACAGTCAGTCATGCTGTTTTTTTTTTTTCTTTGCCTCTCACTTTCCAAGCTTTGTTTTCATGATCCATTTCACAGAAGTCTATGTCCTGTTTGCACACCCTGGCCTCTGTCGAATCCATTTAACTCGATGCATCTAGCTGATCAGTCTAAGTCAGATGCATTGCTGTCCCGGGCTGTCTATACCTCCAGAACGTGATTCAGTTCTTAAGTGGGTTGAATTGCCTTTTGGAAGTTCCTGTACCTTCCTTTGACAGAAAAGGTGCCTTGGCTAACAGTGTTCCTAATTTAAGTGATGTCCGAAATTAGGTGGAACTGAAACAAGTCCCACAGCTTACAAGTAGGATGCTGGAAGACAGATGGCTTTCCAGCAGAACAGGCAGTTTCAATTGCAATTCAAATAGAATTCAAATAGGGGGATTTCATTTTCATGCATCTCTGTTCATAACACATGGCACAATACAGGCTGATGTTCAAGTCCTAATGATCATGCTGTGAGGATATAATGCATCATAGTTTTAAAGAAATACCTCTTTTGTACTAGTGAACTGAAATAATTATTTGCCAGTGAAAAGCACAATAACCAGAGCGGAATGTCCCTGATCATTTATCTGTACTACGAGACAGATGTGTCACATGAAATGTGTGTGATTAATATCCAAAGTGGAAAAGAATAAGCCATTCAAGGAACTGAGATTATGCTAAGAAAAATCATCTTCGATTACCAATGTAGGAAGCCAAGGCTGTGTTATCCTGTATCCTGATTAGAAATTCAACTATAATATTCCTTTGGTTTTTGATACTTATAATAGTATTCCTTGCATTGAGTATTGAACTGCCTTCAGTGTTTCCAGTTCTACAGAAACATGTATCTTGGATTTTTCCCATTTAAGTAACAAAGTGCATTAAACCTCATCAGATGTCATATTGACTTTGAGTCCAAATTAGTAGCAATAAGCTGGTGCTGTGTCACTGCTAATTCTTCACACCCAACCAAACCAAAAAGAGAAATGAGGAGAAATAAGAATGGAGTCTTTGCTATGCACGCATTGCAAAGGTGGTGCATATTAAAGCTTGCATAGGCAGTAATATTGCAAAACACTTTATGTCAAAGTTCATAATGCCTTTGGTTTGCACATAATATAGAAAGTGATCAAAATATGTTGTGGTTTGTGTTGGCTGGTGGTTTTTTTTTCACACTCGTAAAGAAATACATTTTCTAATCTTTATGGCAGCCCCAACCAATAAGCATATCCTGGCATTCTAGCTTTGTCACTGTTTTGTTAGCGTCATATTGTACACAGCATCCACAACTTCTTCCTGCTGCATGCTTGCAAGCAGCAGCTGTTTCATGTTGCTTTCCATGATGGCTGTCCCCAGGCTTTATAGCCTCATCCTTTAACATTATTCTTCAGCTCAGTGGCTGATGCAAATGCTCAGAGACCTGATTCCAAATGTATTTATGCAGGAAATTTGGATAACTCCTTCCTTTGTCCTGGTTTCTGTGATACTGGGGTGATGAGGCTTATAAAATACAGCAACACTTTGCCTTTCTGCTGAAGAATGAGTGAATCAGTCAAGTAAATTAAATGGAAATTCCTAGCAACTGACTGAATACCACACAACTGAGTCTCATACAACTCGGGCTAGAGCTATACACACCGCTGAGTTGAATAGTTAGGTGGCACACGATTCACTGATGCCTGTCATGATATTCATTTCAACCATGCAATGTATAGCCTTTATACTTCGATCATGACTAATTAGTAGTCAGCTCTGCCACCTTCCGTACAGAAGCAGAGTGTATGAGACTTTGCTATTGGGTACCCACATTCCCTTCAGAATTGTGAGGTAAGCCAGCAAAGGTATGCCTGGACTACATAAAGCAAGGCATTTAGGAGCAGACACCAGGAAGCCAATACAGCTGGTGAGCACCTGCCTGGAGGACAGTGGGCATTTCCAATCTTGCAAAGAATAATTTGAATGAGAATAGGTAAAGAAAAGTCTAGTAGGGAAATGGAGACCCTTTCTTTTGAGGGGAAATTACAGACTTGTTTGGTCTACCAAAATGAAACGTAAGCAGGGACATGGTAGTGAAACAGCTACACAGTGTATGCTGGGATGACACTTGAACTATTTAAACCAAATTTGTTACCCCATCAGATGCAATTGCTTCTGTTGATTGATATGGGACACTGCTCTCCATTGCCTTACTCAGAATGCTCTAGCTCCCTTAGATAGGACATTTACAGGTTAATCATTTTCATCACCACTTACTTGCATCCTACTGTTCGTAGCCACTGACTTACACTCATGAGATGTCCAAAGACTCAAAAAAAAAGCCTGTATTGTTTCAGCAGTCTTACATTTTGCAGGGCTAGACACCATTTCCTTTTGGAACTGTAGTAAAACATGCTTTGGATTTGGTAAGAGAAACCCAGGTTACCTGTGTACCTTCCAGTTTAAGTTCCTTTCACAATGGAACGGATGCCAGGTCTCCTAACCCTATACCTTCTCACCCTTATATGCAGTTTTAATTAAGAAGTTTTTACTTTATGAAGCTTTCCTGACTTGCTTTTCTGTCTCTCCAACTCTCCTCTCTCATGCAAAGTTTTTGTCTTCAGCTCTTGCAGAAATCAGTCCCAGCTGTTCCCTTTGTTATAATTTAGCATGTGGAAAAGGATTTAGTTTATATTTACGTGCATGACAGGGACTTATCAGACAAAACTGCCCTTAACTTATACCAACTAACTACTAAATAGCCTTTCTTTTTTTTTCTTTATTTTAGTGTTTTTAAGTATTACAGAATATGTTACAAACCAGGTTCCAGTTTCCTAAGCAAATAACAGGGAAAAGAAAATGTTTAACGACAGATTTTTCTAAGACCACTTGCATAAATAATTAAAAATACTACTTGCCCTTAAACAACTAGAAGGAGTTTGAGCCCCAAGAGAATTCAGTAGATTATTTTTTTTTTTATTTCAGAGTAGAATATATTAGGATCAAGCAGCTCCTATATGATGCTGCTTGGCTTTACACTGCGTAAATACAGCAGAACCAAGAAAACGAACTATCACATTAGAAACAAATTTTAAAAGGCCTTAGAAATCTTCCCACCACCAATAAACTTATAAATTATTCTAAATCTCGATAAAATTTAATGTTCCAATATAGTGATTTTTTTATAGATCAAATAATCTAAAACCAAGCAGTCAAATAACAACGGACAGACAATCATCCATAAACACAGCCACTGAAAAAATGTAATGTCATAATGAAGAAGCTGAAAGCAGCAAATGTGGAGAGTCTCCATATGCTGTTAATATCATGGGAAATTAGATATTTAAAGAAGGAAAAGGCTGTTGGTACTACATATCAGCACCTATCAGTTCAGTTGCCTAGTTACTGTTTGAGAGCATAGCCTTTTATGCAAGTAAAAAATGGTCCAGATGAGCAAAAACTTTTCCCATTTCAAATCAGGTTTGAAAGTCTAAACCTTATTTTTTTGTACAAGATAATAATTTGAAAAAATATTTAGTATAAATTTGTTAGATACCTGTCTTGGAGGAATTAAAAAAAAAAAAAAAAGAAAAAGGAATAAGACGGAAAGACAAGACGTTTATATTCCAAAATGAAAAATTCTTTTGACATGGAAAACTAAAGCATTGCTTTCTTTCCAAGGAAAGTTTTCCATTATGATCCATCACGATTTATTGAAGAAAGGAATGTTAAATGAAAAACAGTATTTTTATACATCATGTAGCCAAAATAGCTTGAGAATAAACTAATATTAAAATTAAAGTACCTGAATACATAAATAATTTCCAAAGAAACATATAAAGCAGAATTTAAGGAATTTGTTTGTTAGATAGTAATATTTTACTATAGAAATTCCCAAGGGATTCAGCTCAGATAAGGGATGCATCACAGTCAATGAATTAAAGCACACATGGAATCTTCCCCAGCACACAACATATTTAATGCTTAATTAAACTAAGAAACATTTCTACTTTTGCTGAATCTGCAGATCTGATTTCTCTAGTAACTGCCACAGTGTTTGATACCCAGAAGCTTTTTGATTCCTGTAAGACCTTAGAGCATGAAAACAGATGTCAAAGAACTTGTAGGTACATCACTAGTTTTGGATTTGTTACCAGTTACATTTTAGATAATCAAAATTGTACTTGGTTTCAAACCCAAGCGTCTTGTTCCTTATTTTATTTTCTTTTTTGTTTTTGTTGTTATTTGTTATGTTTTTCAGGGAGGAGGCGTATTTCCTGTAGGTAGGAAACTTAAAATATCGTCACCTTTTTTTGTGATCACAAATCTCTTGCAAGCTTAGGATGAAGCATTGGGAATGCAGCATATGTATAAGACTGTTCATTTATTTATTAAAAAGAAATTTTTAAAATATAAAACATGTTATAACTTTTTTTTTTCCTTTGGGACAATGACGGAAACCAAGGACATGATTTTTCTCAAGTTTTGTTGTTTGAAGTAACTCTCCCATGTAGAAAACTTTTGCTTCAGTTGATGACTTCTAGGTTAGAGGTTGAAGAGAAACATTATGCAGCAATTTCTGGGAGTGCTTTGAAAATTTCTGGAAGACTTCATCGACTCCATTTCTACTGGAACCTGAAAGGAGTGTACTGTGAAGGAGCAACCTATCATCTTTTCCGCTGTGAACTGGAATCTGACTCATATTAGTTCTGTATATGAACCAGGGGAAGTGTAATGCCCTATTACAAGGCAGCCAACACATAAATGCCTGCCAAGCTCATAATTTTCCATTAACCATAGAATCATAGAATCAGAGAGTTGTCTAGGTTGGAAGGGACCTTTAAGATCACCAAGTCCAACCATCAACCTAACACTGCCAAAAACACCACTGAACCATGTCCCTAAGCACCAGATCTGTCCATCTTTTAAATACCTCCAGGGATGGCAATTCCACCACTTCCCTGGGCAGCCTGTTAAAGAGCACCTTTCTTCTCATGTTAGCAGGTACCTGGGGACATTAATGCAAGGAGTTGACTCCCCTGCTTTTTACTGAGCTTCGGTCCAAGTTCTTTGAATTTACTGTTGTCCTTTGAAAAGATTTCTCATGGGTGATGTGGGTGATGGCTCATGCGACTTGATGAGAATGCTACACAGTAGAAGAGTCTAAATATTTGGAAAAAATGGGTGTGCTCAGGTAGTCTCCTTGGCCATCATCATGGCATACGTATGGGAGCTCAGAGAGAGTTTTCCAAGCTTTATTTTTTTCTTTCCCAGATTTCAGGTTGACCTTATCTGTATGACAATGAAGTTCCCAGGCCCTGTGGGGATCTGAAATCAGTGTTTCTTGCTTGGTGTGAGGCAATGGTTTCTAATGAATCTAGAGATTAGTGGAGTCAGGATCAAGATGCTGTGATTTCTAGTCCTTTTCCCTGTGACAGTTTTTCTGCATAGTGTGTTTAGTATCTACCCCTTAAGCTGTAGGCCTTTTTCAAGAGCAGACGAACAGTATCTAAAGCAGGAAGGACTCATAATGAGTGTGTAAATGAAGCAAATTTTCTGCTCTGTAACAGTCATGAGCTCTCCCAATTCCACTCCTTTTCCTGGACAGCTGTCTAAGACAGGTTGTTAAGGTTATATTTACCTAACCTGTGGCATTAGATATGTTAACCTAAAATCACTGTGTGTACGTGTGTATGGACTCCCTCCTGCTTCCTCCAAAGCTTGCTTGCTCTCTAGCATGGACACTTCTTGGATGCTATCTAGTTGCTGATGCTGGCCCTAATTTGTCTCTCCCCAGCTGCTGACATCCTTGACCGTCCCTGACCGCTCTGCCAGGATCTCAGAATCAAGACAGCTCTTTTACAAGGGCAGGAAATCCCATGACTGCACTGAAACTCTCAGCTCAAAAAATAAACTTTTTTGAGTGAAACTAGTCTGTCTTTTCCCTGAGACTCCTTTCTTTGCCATGGCCCATGGGCTCAGTGCACACTTCTAGGAATCAGGATACCCAAAGCAGGGATTAAAAAAAACATTTTCAAGGTTGTGAAAATAATTGTAATCATAACTCATTTATATGCCAGTTATAAAGATATATAGGAACTGACAACACCCTTATTTCAATATACTTAATAGCATGGAAATTCCACACATGTAAGAAAGAACAATCTGAGAACCATAATTCACTGGGGATGTCACAAGAAACTTTTCATTCCATAGGTACAAGAAGCCTTCTAGAGTAATAGTAGTAATAGTCATAGTAGTAGTAGTGATTGTAGTAGTAGTGATGGTGGGAGGAGGAGGAATAAATAAATAAATAAATAAATAAAGCAACTAGACCTTCCCTCCCCAAGCATTTAAAGGCACATTTCCCTGTGTCCAAACAGTCTACCAGAATCTATGACAGACATTGCAGTGGTTGTGTAAGAAAAAAGAAGTTGAAGCTGCAAAAAAAAACCATTAAAAAAAAAAGGTAAAATAGTTAATATGTATTAAGGGGGTTACTTGGTTGTTTGTTGTTTGTGTTATAATCATAGCATTTGTCAAGCGATCAACATTCATATTTTTCAGAGAAAGTAGATGCCCATGAATAATTTTCATTACCCCACGGCTGATCCAGCAGAATCCTGAAGCACAAGCATAGCAGAAAACACATACTAACGTTTTATTGATTCCATGATTATCAAACTGTGTGTTTGTTTTGCTGAATCAGGGCCATAAAATGGAGATTGGAAGTTTGTCCATGTACAGCTCTGAAGGCTGCAGTGATGTTACCTGTCCTACATGAAAACAAAGTGTGTTTTCACAGCTGTCTGAATGATGATTTAGTAGAAAGGCAATAGTGGTAATTTAATATTTTAGGCAAAGTGCTGCTGCCAACTGATTATGATTTTTTGTGCAATGCCAGAATCAAGGAAATAGCAATTAATAGGCAAAAGGATGGAGATAACCTTTTTCCCATCTGATATTAATTTAATGATATTGGATATAACCCTAGGAAGACAGTTTTTGTTAAAATTCCTTGGGGTGAAAAGGGCAGATTCACTGAAAATTGCTTCCAATATAACTTCCAGTGATTACTTTTTTTTTTTTTTCCAGTTTAACGAGCAGTTTAACAGTATTGACAATGATTTGACATATATTTTGCAGAAATTTACCTCAATCAAAACTTCAGTAGAGTAAAAAAAAAAATAATTAAAAGAATGTGAACAAAGTATTATAATAATGTCAGCTTGCAAATGCTTGCACTATACTCCTTAATGTCTCATGAGACTTAATAACTTTCTATAGAACCAGAAATAGAGAACAAACTGACATAACTGTAAATACTTGTATTAATCATAATCCTATCGTGAAACAGTAAAAATAACATTCATACGTCAAACCAACTTGTTTTTTACCTGAAATGGGCCAGTTTTAATAAAAATAGTGAGTTCAAAATGAAAACACTGTGAACAGAATATTTTTTTCTAATCTTTGCTTAATTCGTAAACACAAACACATAAACCACAGATGTTTTCTTGGTTGGCTTGACACTGATGGTGGAATCTAAGGATATTTGACTCACCTCCATTAAAGATGTGAAGCCTAATTGCATTTTTCAGTTATTGCCTAAGATAGTGACAAAGGAATTGCAGAGGTGCTGAGAAACAATAGTAGTTTTCAGAATCCTTCGAATTTTTACTTGTTGAAAAATAGAGAAGAAAGCATTAAAAAACCAAACAAACAAACAAAAAAACAAACAAAAACCAATATACCAAGGCCTCTCACCATGCTGTTTGTGCTCTGCTTGACAGAGGAAGACAGAGGGAAAAAAACTCAAACTGAACCCACAGGGATGCAGGTGTTTTTCATAGTTGTGAATGAGGGCTAAATTTCATTAAAGTGTCAAATGCTCGTAGGTCTGGGTAGGAAAAAAAAAAAAACAAAACCCAACCCAACCCATAATGTTTGATGAAAAGTAATGGGATTTCAAAATATACTTTGTTTAGTAATTGCTGTAAACTTAATTGACATAGAATAAAGAACCTTGCAAAATGTTTTTTTTTAAAAAGTGTATACACCTTCTGTAAGGTAACAAATTCCTTGATGCTTATACTCCTTCTTCAGTTCTCAGAACCAAATAAACTAACTCTTCTATATGACTTCCCTACATATACAGAAGCATCTTTATTACTAGGCAGTCTTAACTGAAATTGATGAAATTTGAATTAGATGCATCATTCCATTTAATTGTCATTTTCTTCAGCTTAAGAAAATGTCATTCAGTTATCTGTATCGTAAGGCACTGCAACTAGGGCCTGAGATTACTTCCACATTTGAATCAATAAAACCAAAAAAGCTTGTTTAAGCAAGGATTTTATTGGACCTTGTTGTTACAGAAGTATGGTATCTTGCTACACAACACCTTGCTGTATGGATTAGGCCTTCACGTTAAGGCCTTCACGTTAAGGCAGCACCTTACATAGCACATCTTTAACTGAATGGACCTCTGCTATGAAGCAGAAGAAGAGTAAAACAAAAGTCAATCATCAAGGCAGGAAGATTGTCTTTCCATCCCCTTTTACATCTTCAAAGCAACATGACAGCCTGTTTCTGCAGCTACAGTGAATGATGTTTTTCATCTTCTACCAAAGTTGTATGCATAATTCTTTATGAATGAGGAAAAAAAAAAAGAGGGATTTTTTTCTTGCATGAACTGCCATCTACTTTGGCTAACGCTATTTTCAATTGTTCAGCAAAGAGAAAGCAAGTTGTTCTCATTCTTTTCCAGTGGGTTGGGCAGTACCTGGCCTTACATAAAGCTTTATGTAGTGACAGTTTGGCATGGATATAAAAAGTTGATCATACTTTGCCTATGTCTTTATAGTCATAGACTCTACCCAGGAAGACCCTGGTCTAAAATACTGTTCTCTTCTTGTTGTCCAAACTAACACTTTCCAGTCTATCTAGATTCTTTCTCTGCTGTATTGTATTATTATCGATAGCACCAGACATTTGGAAACAACACACAAAATGTTTAGATGCCAAAACACAAGAACATCAACAGTATTTTTTGATCAAGAACAGAAAGAAAATCTCATTCAACATTTTATATGAAATATTTCGTACAACTGATGGAAACAACCACCCCATGTAATGTGTTCAGAAAATCTAGGTTAGTGCAGACTTGAAGGGGTCAAAGTTCTGTTTAATGAATGTCTTATTTGGAAAATCTGTATTCTGTCTGAATATTTGGCAAAATTCTGGTAAAGGAAAGCTTCAGGTTCGTCAAAACTCTTCAAAGCTTCTAAAAAATTATTTGTGTGTGTGTCCCTACATACATAGACACATAAAGAATATAGCACTAAATTTTAAAACGGAATGAAGCCCAGACTTTTTCCATACAGCTTCCATTACATAATGGGATTTAAAAAAAAAAAAAAAAATTAGAAAAAACAAGCAATATTTCCAGAGAAAGAAAATAAGTAAATATTTTGAGGACTGCCAATGGGCATAAAAAAATGGAGATACGCAAAGTCATAGTTATCAGCTGACTCAAAGTGATTTTTACTTCTCTTTGTAATTTGAATTTAACATCCTGACAGACATTTTTGAAAATAAATAGCTGGAAATATGTGCTACAGACCACCTGATCTGAAAGACAAAATACAGCCTTCCTTAAACAGCTGGAACATGATCACAGGCCATAGAATTCATAGTAGACTTCCAGTATCCCAACATCTGCTGGAAAGACAATAGGACTGGATACAAGCAATCCAGGAGATTCCTGGAGTGTATTGAAGTCACTTCCTTGATGTAGATAACAGTTAAGGTAACTAGGGGATTTATTTACTATGCTTAGACAAGGAGGATCTGGCTGAGGATGTGAAGGTTAAGGGCAGATTCTCAACCAAGTGATTGAGACATATAGTGTCATCACAGCCCTGGGTTTTAGGAGGGTAGATTTCAGATTATTCAGGGATCTACTTGGTGGGAACACGAGATGCTTCTCTGAAGAGCAAAAATGTGCTCAAAATTGCTCATTGATCTTCAAGTATAACAAGCGCTGGATAATGCCGTTGTGCCTCCTCTGTATCATCTTCAAAAGGTCATGGTAATTGGGGTATATTCCTCATACTCAAAAAATCCAGACAAGCTGACCTTCAAGAAAGGCAAGAGGGAAAATCTAGGGAGCTAAAGGCCAGCCAGCCTCCCCTAGATGCCCAGGAAAGTTGTGGGACAAATCCTCCTGGATGTCACATCCAGGCATGTGGACACAAGAAGGTGATTTGGAACAGCCAGCATGGACTTGCCAACAAAAAATAGTGCCTGACCAACCTGATTGTGTTCTACAATCAAATGTCTGTCTTTATGAACAAGTGGGAAAGCACTGAGAGTTGTATACTTTGACTCAATATGGTGTTTGATACAGTCTTCCATGGTCTTTGGGTGATATTGGTGATGTATGAATTGGATAAATGGAAGGGGCTGAGAAATCTGGCTGGATAATTAGGCCCAGTAGGCTGTGATCAAAGATATGAAGTCTGGCTGGTTACTAGTGGCATCACTCAGGGATAAATATAGGGGCCAATGTTATTTAATGTCCTTACTAGGACATAGGAAACCTTGACCTGAGGGGAGGGGTGGGAGGAATTACCATGAGGATGATCAAATAGTGAAAAGCATTGCCTAGAGAGACTGTGAAATCTCCATCCTTGGAGATACTCAGGACTTTCCTGGACAAATCCTAACTGGGCTCTAACTGGGCTTACTTTGAGGAGAAGTGTGGATCTACGTGGACCTCCCTAGATCCATTCCATCTTACATAATTTAATGATTTTATGATTCTGTAAATAGATCCTTCTCTGTGAAGTCGTGGTGGAAAGATTAGAAACAGATTCATTTTCCAACTCTGATTTTATAATTCTGCATCTCTTTTACGAAGTATTCGATTGTTATCTGGAATTCCAGTAATATTTGCTGCAGAGATAAACCCAGAGTCTCAAATGCATTATATCTCCCATTAATAGTTTGTATAGCTGCTAACTATACTACATTACTTTATTACATAGATTATGTATTAAATGCTGGGGGGGAGGGAGGGGGTCGGGTTGTGGGTGTTTCTGTTTACTCATTATTCTTTCTCTTTTTTTAAACTTACGCCAAGGTAAGCAATTTTTTTTTATTTATTTTATTTTTCAGCTTTTTCACTCTTAAGGGAAATAAAGTGTCTTTCAAGAGAACAGCAAGGTTTATTAAATACCAAAAAGCGGTTTAAATAACTTAATAGATCTGATTAGAAGTCGCAACAACTAAGAAAGTCAGGGGTGGAACATCGCTGTTAACTCATCCTTTAAGGCTCAGAATGAGAAAAAACATGAAAGCAATTACTCTGGGTATTAGCATTTATATATAGCAAGTTCTACAAATTTTCTGCAATGTGAAGGACTCTTCGAACAAAATATTTAAATATATTCATAAGTTAAATGATGTGAGTACTCTTTTTGAAGTTCAGAGGATGGCTTGTCCATATGAAATCTAGCAATCGAAGAAAATAAAATTAATTTATTGCACACAGTAAAGCATAATGCAAACAACATGTATGAATCAATAAATCATAAATTTATAAGGTAGGAATTACCAGATTAACTGTCTTTCTTTGATACTTAGAGAAAAAAAAAAAATATTTTGCACCATGCTTCGTTCACTCACTCTTTTTCATGACAAAGTCATAAAGAGCACTTTAGAAGAGATCACTTGCAACACTGAGAGTAGTAGTAGCCTTCCCCAGCATGAGATTGTTCTTTCAACACAAAACATTGTCTTTTACTCAATTTGTCTACTTTGCAATTCTTGTCCTAATCACAATCTTTTCCAATATAATTAGTATTTTTTCCTGTGGCATTGTGTTAAGAAGGGTGAGATTTAATGATTTTTTTCTGTATAGGAAAGAAGTTGCTTTTTATCATAGAATGATCATATCAAAGTTATGATCTACCTTTAACAAACCTGGACTGTATTTAATACTATTTTACATTGATATCCATGGCCCTTATTATTCTTTCCTTTAAAACTGTACAGAGGTCATGCTACTGGCTCTGTAACTGCTGAGATAAATTTCTCCAATGTCCTTATTAATTACTGATAGAGTATCAGAGACTACTACTCCAAACTAAATGTATTTGTTGTGTAAGCTTGGCACAGGGCTGTTTTCATGAGTCAGTTCTTTTTAAAGTAGAATAGATAATACCTTGTTATCACTATTTGAGCATACCAATCTGTTAGAGGTTTTGGTTCTTCCTTCTGTGCATAAGTTTCTCAATCTTCCTTTCCATTAACAGTTCTGCCTTTGTTCTCACAATCAATGTAATAATTTTAATGAAGAGATTTCTTTATCAGGTTTATTAGGCTTAGATTCTCGATATGAAATTCTTCATTGCCCCTGAAGAATCAGCTTCTGGCACCTCCAAAAGACCTGCAGCTTACTTAAAGCTTAAACCATCAAATCCTGAAAATATTTTCAGTTATACTTCTTCAAGTGCAGTCAAAACCAGATTGACAAAAACAGTAGCTATCTTGTTTTCTTATTTTTCAACTAGTGGAAATCAAATGGATTCCCTAGTAGTTTATTTACCGGAAAGACATGAAGTGAAAAAAAAAAAAAAAAAAGAAATTGAACTCGACAAGAAAGATGCAATGAAAGATTACTGATCAGACCAATTTCTTCCTCAGATATATTGTCTCTCTAGTGAATACTCAAATTAGTATAGCCGGAGGGCCAGCTGCCAAATATTTCTGAAAAGGACTATACTCTCTATAAACAAGATGAAAACAAAAAACCTCTGAGTTTCTCTTCTCAATCCCCAATGTGATACCCAAAAGTTGGGAAATTAAAATATATGAGTAAAAAAATAAAAATAAAAATAGAACAATATTGATCCTAGGAGTAATGAGCCCTTCTCATAGATTGTTTGCTGAAGTAACTTTGTGTGTGGAATACAGATAAACATCTCAAATCTGTACTCTAGAGGCTTTAGTCCCAATTAAAAGGACAGGAAGAGTTTATGTTATACTACTATGCTTGTGCTCTCATTATTTCTTTGACCTTGGTACGGTAGTGCATTAGCAAATGGAGACAAAGGTGAGTGACAGGTTGTCAGATTAAAAGGTGTGAGGACTGTAAAATATATCATGATTAAATTCTGCCTCTCTCAATCTCTGTAATGATTCACAGTAATTATAAGGAGACAGAAAACCTGTATAAAAAAAAAAAAATAAAGAAAGAACAAGAAAAGAAAGAAGTGGTGAGGTGATATTTCTTATATATCCATTTAAAGTGTACCCACCAGGTACCCACCTGATAACCATTCACACCTGGACCAGATATGGATCTAGTTGTGACACACGCTTGTAGTCAGAATGGCTCTGAAGATAATAGGAAATACACACAAATCATAACCAAAGAAGATAATGACACAGTTTGATGGCTCTAATTAATGTTAGAGTAGCTTGGGGTGTGAGGAATGTCATCTTCAACTGGACATATCTTGGCTCAGCTCTGACTTCAGTACATGGTTCAGTCAAATGTTACCCTAATTAAAAAACATGCAGAAAGAAAAAAATATCCTCAATCCTGAAATACATGCACCCACCCAACCTTTATGAAATGTCAGAAGAAAACAGTTTCCAGTAAGCTTATACCTGACACAGTTCCTGCCATTGATACTGACCTCTACATGGCTAATTTCACTGAAAATGCTGCTCATCAGTGAGGAAGAATTTCTGTTTAATAATGTTCTAAAATTACTTATCTTCCTAATGCAAACTAGGCTTTTTACTTTATTTATGTATTTATTTTCTTGCGTGGGTTGCTTGCTGCTCATCTCAGTCTTCCAGAGAGACTGTGAAACAGTCAACATTAACAACCTCCTTCTTCCAAGACACTCTAGCAACCCTCCCTTCAGCACATAAGGAAGTCTCCTCCAGAACTTGGAAACTCTGTGCTCCAAGCAGGATAAGCTCAGAGGTTTATGAGGTGTCTTTAGCATCTCCAAAGCCTTTGGATGTGCATACTTTTCTATGTGAATTAAGTATTCTAACTTTTTGGCAGCCCATCTATCTGAACTGCCTGAAAACTAAATTGTCTCCCCTTTCCCTTTCCCCTACTTTGCTTTGGCATGTGCACGTAATGATTGTACTCCCAAGCAATTCTTTAACTTGTCTGTAAAACATGATATTTATTGCATTTTAACAGGACATAACAATATTTCCATATTAGACTATCAATATAGATTATTACCATTATGTGCAGTAGATGGCAATAAAACCACCACCTGCTATTTGGCTTCTGCAAACCACTTGGCTTATTTTCCTTGTAAAAACAAAATAAGTGTACATCAGAATCCGCTGTAACACCAAGAAAAGAAATGAATCCCAGTCATTTTACACATTGCTTATACTCATGCAATAGCTGTGCAGGCTAAAAATGACTGCAATTAAACCAGTTCTCCAAACTGAGGGTTCCCAAAGATGATGCACTCTCTGGGGAAAAGAAGTATCTCTATCATTTCTTTCAGTGTTACTTGGTTACTGCTGCTGCTACTTGGTGGCAACAAACAGCAGAATGGTTTAGTGCCTGCCTGAGAAGGTCACTGCAGTACAGTTTGCATATCAACATTTTTCCTTCCCAACACTCAGTCTTGCTCAGTCTTGCTTTTCATACTTATTTTTCCCTTCTTGCTAAGAATTCCCCAAAGACTGCAGAAAGCAGAAGCCATTACCCTAAAATAGCTTCATTCCCTACTATTTGGTTTATTTATTTTCAAACAGTTTTTTCCAACTCCAGACAGTAACGTCCTTTGCAGAACATCTCACAAACTGAAACTTCATCCTACAGTGAAATTCGGTACCTGAAAGTTACTCTTATAACCACAAAGGCAAGATTTGGTCCTGTATTAAGGCTTTGGCAGTAGCTATCTTTCTGTCAAAACAGTACCCAAATATTTTCATTCTGCATTTATAGGAAAACGCTTCTTAAAGTTTCAGCACAACTTTTACCCTTTTTGGAAGATCCCCTTAATTTTCTATTTGTTCAATTGTTCATGATACCAGAGTTTTACTGAAATCATGATGCTATAGTGAATATGAACAACAGAAATAAACTATGAATTTCATTAGCTCGAAAACCACTTGAACCAAATTTCTATTTCCTCAGAATTTCCCAGTTAATCAAAATGATAACGTTTCATGGAAAGAGACTGTGATAAAATTCAAATAAAGGAATGTGGGCAGGAGTCTTATAAAACCTGCCGGTCAGGTTTTCTTACTTTCTTGGCAAACCTGTCTGCCAGACTGTCTGCAATTTGAAATACCAGGACTTCTGTGATCTCTTCTGGGGGCAGCCCACCAGACAGACTGGCTTGGAGTAAGGGTGCTATTCCCTTTCATCGACGCATCAAAGCTTCTATTTTTTTTTTTTTTTTTCCCCAAAGTGGAATGTAACCACATTTCAAAATTCTTCCCCAAACCACACTAACTTCTCTATGCTGTTCTCAAAATATGGTTGGGCAATTATGATGGACATCCAACAGAGATCACAAAACCAAGGAAATGGCTAGTTTAGGACTACCTCTCTACAGTTCCTAAAATGCACACAGAACGTTTCCAGTGAGAAACATCAGACATGCGAAAAATTCACTTCTGCTTAAAGAAATATGAACAACATAAAACAACAGAGTAACTGCTGCCTGAACAGTGATAGCAAACAACAGTCACATGCATGAAATAGATAATTGCTCAACACATTCTGTTTTAGAGGAAAACTTGGGGACATATTTACTTGTAGATACTTCAGAAGATAGATACTGTGTTTTGTTACAGATATATTTTTTTTGGTCCAATTTTGTTGCCAGAATCTCTACTTTTTTCCCACATTATTTTTGGATGCAAACCCAAAGCCTATTCTTCCATCACCATTAGTGCTACCTTTATATTGAAACACTTGAATGTCTCAAAGGAAGCATCAGGCATGCCTCACCAACCAGACGCTCTTGAAACACAGCTATTTGTCTCTCAAGCACCTTGCTTGGATGATCAGACCTGAATTGTAGACCTAATAAATTTTAGATACAAGTAATAATTGCCTGGAAGATGACTTTCTCCCAGTACAAACAAGATGGAGAAGATTCATGTGACCTTTGTAGTTTAACAAAGGAATAAATACACATTTTTAAAGCATTCTTAAATTCACTGATCTGACAGAGTTGGATTATTTTAACAAGCAACTTGGTAGAACACTGTTTCACATCCCATTTCACAGATCAATCCTTACTGTAAACATACCAACAAATTGATTTGTATCGTACACTTTAATACAAGTGGCATCTTATCCATGTTAAGCAGCACGAGGTATAGTAACAAATGCACAATAACTAAAGAGAAGAGGGAGTAATTCTCGTGAAAGGCTACTGTCCACACAACTACTTTGTAAGTGGTTACAAAGAAAGAAATACAGGGTAGGAATTATCTACCATTACTCTTTACTCTGAGTTATTTGACCTTATTCAGGAAGGACCAAATCACTGTTCACTTTCAAGACCACCTGAGGAACCTCAAGGTGCACAAGTCCATGGGACCTGATGAGGTTCATCCCTGGGTCCTGAGAGAACTGGCAGATGCACTTGCTAAGCCACTATCCATCATATTTGAGATGTTGTGGCAGTCCAGTGAAGTTCCTACTGACTGGAAAAGGGGAAACATAATGCCCATTTTTAAAAAGGGAAAAAAGGAAGACCTGGGGAACTACAGGCCAGTAAGTCTCATGTCTGCACCCAGCAAGATCATGAGTAGATCATACTAGAAACTTTGCTAAGGCACATGGGAAAAAAGGAGGCGATCAGTGGCAGCCAATAAGGCTTCACTAAGGGCAAATCACATCTGACAAATCTGGTGGGCTTCTACAATGGAGTTACAGCTTTAGTAGATAAGGGAAGAGCAATTGACGTCATCTACCTGGACTTGTGGAAAGCATTTGACATTGTTCCACATGGCATTCTTGTCTCTAAAATGGAGACACGTGGATTTGACTGATGGACCACTCCGTGGATAAGGAACTGGCTGGACAGTTGCACTCAAAGGGTTGCAGTCAATGGCTCAATGTCCAAGTGACAAGCAGTGACAAGTGGAGTTCTGCAGGGGCTGGTACTGGGATGGGTACAGTTTAACATCTTTGTTGGCAACATAGATGTTGGGATTGAATACACCCTCAGCAAGTTTGTGGACAAAACCAAGCTGTGTGGTGCAGTCGACACGCTGGAGGGAAGGGGATGCCATCCTGAGGGACCTGGACAGGCTGGAGAGGTCTGTCCTTGCAAAACTCGTGAAGTTCAACAAGGCTAAGTGCAAGGTCCTGCATCTGCGTTGGGGCAATCCCAAGCACAAATACAGGCTGGGCAGAGAATGGATCGAGAGCAGCCCTGAGGAGAAGGACCTGGGTGTGTTGGTCAATGAGAAGCTCTACATGATCCGGCAATGTGAGTTTGCAGCCCAGGAAGCCAACTGCATCCTGGGCTGCATCAAAAGAAGCATGGCCACAAGGTCAAGGGAGGTCATTCTGCCCCTCTACTCCAGTCTCGTGAGGCCTCAGCTGGAGTACTGCGTCCAGCTCTGAAGCCACCAACATGAGAAGGATGTGGACCTGTTAGAGTGGGTCCAGAGGAGGGCCACAAAGATGACCAGAGGGCTGGAGCACCTCTCCTATGAAGACAGGCTGAGAGCATTGGGGTTGTTCAGCCTAGAGAAGAGAAGGCTACAGGGAGAACTTATAGCAGCTTTCCAGAATCTAAGGGGGCCTACAAGAAAGCTGGACTTTTTACAAGGGCATGTAGTGGTAGGACAAGGGGTAATGGCTTCAAACTAGAAGAGAAATTTAGATTAGATATTAGGTTACATACAGGCTGTATTTGGAGACTTCCAAACTCCATTTCTTTTCTGTTTTTTATAATTATATTATTTTTATAGATAACATTTTGATGTAAAATGCAGTAGGTCATAAGTTTGCTCTCACCTTCTTGTACAAAGTTAAAATGGTGCGTAATCACACTGTATATCCACATTTGGGACAGCTATCATTTTTTGAGGATTTGTTCTTCAGCATCTTGAGTAATTAACTACATAGAGTGGAATTGGAAACTTTCTCATTGTACAGCTCTGCACCAATTATAAGTTGGACCTCCCCTTATTTATAAACTAACTGCACCAGACTTTCTTATTTACCAAACATGCAGATCAGTGGAGCCTTCAGCACATGTGCAATTAAAAATTAAAAACTAATCCATGAGGAAACATCAAAAAGGCCAAGATTTTACTTTGTAAAAGAGAACTAAATAGATCAGCACAAAGACAGTATCTAACTCTGTATGTGCTAGGAAAGTTGCACTGTGATTAAGCATAAAAAATTAGAGATACCCAGAACACAGCTATATTGCAGTCTGTGTTTGAATAAGATGGGGAAAATACAGCTGAATATAACACAATTGGCAGTTCTCACAGGTGGGGCCTGGCTACTATAGCCCCAAATGAAAATCTGTCACTAAGAGACCACCTCAGAAAGCAGATTATAAGGAACTTTCTGTGAAGAAGGCACTGAAGATGTCCATAGACTCACAAGAGCACTAGCAGAGGAAAGAATTGGCCATGAAACCAAATTTTAGAAGAGCTTGATCAAAACAGTTGAAATAATCTCCCAGCTACACTGAGGATGAGGATGGACACTGAGTGTTTGCCTTAGAGATAATTAGAGTCTGCAGCATTAATTTAATAGGGCAAAAAATATACTGGAAAAGTGTAGGATGTAATTGGGAAAAGTGGTTACAATAATACATTTTCTACTATTAGGTATAAGAAGAAGAGGAAGATATAGAAACAAGTGGGATAAAAAACATGATTTAAAGTAGGACAGATTAAAAACCACATTGATACCAGGAAGACCCTTTTGCCTTCCATTTCTCATTTCAATTTTGTGCTTTCTTCCTGATACTCCATGAGTATGAGGAAAGCTTTTGCTGAATTTCAGCAAAGCTACGTGACTTTGTCCATTGGTTCCTAGCCCCCTGGCTTGCTTGCTTTTATTTGCTGTTTTAAAGCAGCTACTGGTCTGTTCTTATTTATATACCACCTCAGCCATTTCAAACCAAAGGAAATGTTTTTGTTGACTTCATTAAGTTTAGAACCAGATCTCCTCTCAGTAAGGGTTGTTCTTTCAATTTCATCTCACTGTTTAGGTATATGTGCAATTCCTACTGACTTTAAAAGGATTTGAAGAACATGCTTAAGAATTCTAGTAAGCAGGCATGGAAACAGGCATGTGTGTAAGTGCTTTCAGGTGGGTCCTTACCGACCTTAGAATGTAACACCACAAAATCACACAAAAGAAGAAATACAAAGATTTGAATTTGCAGATACCACTGAATATGCAGAATTTGCAAACCACTAGCATCTCACATGCTGGCATTAGTCGCTGTTATTAGCATAGGACACAGTTTGTTCAAAGTAATTGTAAGGAGTGCTGGACTCTCTGAAGTGTATAACTTTGGTACGTACCTTATTACTCTGCCTATCAAGAAAATATAGCCATCATTTTATACATTTATCAGCATGACACCTGATTTCTACAGTCATTATAACCTTAGTTTTCTTAGAAATAAATAAGATACTGACATTTGCTATAAGTCAATAGGACATGGCCTCTTAGAGAAGGGACTGTTGTATTTAGCATTTCTGACAACTTTCCTGGGGTGAAGTTTAGGTTTAGGTAACCAATTGCAAGCAGGTTGATTTGAAATTTTTGAATTGAATAATTACTTATCCATAATAAACCACCGGTCTAGTACATGAGCATGTTTTTCTTTTACGAATAACCTTAAATGATACATTGTGATGAGAAATAAAATTTTCATATTTATGTAAAAAGGGAGAATAAAAACTGCAGTGAAAAATGTTGCTTTTTCTTGTTTTCAAAATTAGCGCTGTGTCCTGGTTTTTGGTGAAACAGGACCAATTTTATTCAGTAACTTTGCTTCTTAGCTAGGCCTCTTCTAACTACTGAAATTAACAGCATATTGCGCAGACAATGTTCACTCTCTCAGAGTGATAAGACCAATGTTTATAGCTGATGCCCAGGCATGGTATGCAGAGAGGACCTTGCTTATACTTATTGCTGTAACACCCAAGGGCAACCAACTTTGTTATTTTCCCCGTTGGAGGGTTGGAAGCGGAAAAGTATAGTGGGGTCTCACTTGCAGGGAGGAGTGGACAGGACAGGTGACCCAAAACTGACCAACGAGGGTATTCCATCCCGTCTGCCTCATGCTCAGTATAAAAGCTGAGGGATCAAAGGGTCAGGTCTCTCTCTTCCTGCAATGGCCGACGTCTGAGGAGGACTCTGTTCGTCTGCCTTTGATCCCAATTCTGAATGCAGATCTGGAATCCAGTTCCCGTCCGTCACTGAGTCCAGCCTGGGACTGCCCCAGTGCCAGCCAGTGTCGTGATTGTCATCTTGGGAGCTTGATACGGTTTTATATATATTTCATTATCTCTTTTTAATTTTATTAGTAGTATTTCTGTAAAGTAGTTTAGTTCCTTCTAAACTCATATGTCTCTTTTTCCCTCCTCTGCCTCCCTCTTTGATGAGTGGTAGAGGAGAGCATCTGTCGGTCCCATCTGGGGTCCCCCAGGTCCCCAGTAGCTGATTTGGCCTAAACCACAACACGCTGTCGTAATTATTCTGAATATAATAGGATCACATAGCTCAAAGTTACTATTAAAATGGTAAAACTTTTACATACCAAAATGTAAAAAGACTTTATTGTAAAAAACTTTTTAATGTAAAAATTTACATTCATTTCTTCTGAATATATGGTAAGCAGTGTAACTCCAGTGCATCTCCTTAAAGGAAAATAAACAATATTGGCCCACTAAGAGGAAATGCTCTACAGATCAGGAATAATTTAACCACGTTTCTTGGTCAGCACCAGTGTAAAGTGGTTGCAAATGAGAGATGAATCCGGTCTCCACATGTTTTTCCCTTATGCTGCGACACAGTGTACCAGAGGTATATAAAGGACTCATGAAACCAGGAAGCAACCCAAAGCTATTTCTATGGAAACAAGCTCTGGCTGCAGGGAAAGCAGTAAATCAACCTCTTTTGTGTTGTGTTTGAGACATGTTTGGATGTTTCCAACACTTGGCTGCCAGGTTACCTAACCAGCTAATGTCTCAGGCTTTAACACTAATGTCTGAGTCTGATCCTAAATTCCTTGCACACCTAACAGACAACTGTAGCTTTGCCTGACAAAAGCAGGCAGGCATAAGTCTTTCTATTTTTTTTTTTTTTTTGCCTTTTTCACCTGCAGAGCTAGAGTTTATCAACTTTTGCTATGTTGTTACACGTTCTGTACCATTTTCTTTAAAAAAACTTGAACCCTCAAGTAAAAAAGAAACAACCAAACAAACCAACAACAACAAAAAAACCCAACCTCACAACAACAGCAACAAAACCCTCCACTTTAGGTCAGATAACGCTAGTGTCACCAAAATAGAACTAAGCTTTCCTCTAACCCCAGGCCCCAGAGTGAGGCCAACACCAAATCGCTGTTTGTGAGCACAGGCTGCAGAGGGCAATGTCCCTCAGCAAAGCACCGTGCTTCCCAAAGAACAGCAAAGGGGACCTTTTAGGGCTACCGAGAGAAGGTGTATATTACTTTTTCCTGGGTTGTTAGCTGTTAGTGGTGCAAAGAATAGGAGGTCTGGACTCCAGTTAATGCCAGCAGTTAACTACAATGTCCAGAGATTTAAGGAACACTGGACAAGTATTCTACACGTTTGATGAAAAACAAACTTCCCACAACATTTCAAACAAAATTAAAAGGTGTTTCGTTATTCTGCCATATAACCAATAAAATGAAAACTTGGCAGTTTGTTTTGGTTTTAACCGAATAGCAGGAAAGTCAGGATATCCTTCCTCTTTGTCCTTAAGTTGCAAAAGCAGAATGTAGAAATTAGTAGGGAATAGAGATTCACTTCTTCTTTGGTGAAAACCAGAAAATGTTAACCAAACACAGTCTTTCCACAAAAATATCAGCCAGCTATTTTTGAGAGCAATGTCCAAGATCAGAGGAATACAAAGACTGCTTTTGTCATCAGACTGTCTACAGATGCCCAAGGTTGGAGAAGCTCCATGCAAATATTGCCAACCACAGGCCTTCAGAAAATAGGAAGCCAGTCTCTCCAAATTATAAGACCAGCTTTTAAACCAAACAATCTTCAAATAATAATAAAAAATATACTTTCTTTTGGGCTATTTGGCCTGGATCCACCTTCTTAAGAACAAGAAGTTCCATATTAAAACATTAAAGACAAGATTCTCACATACCCACTGAACTGCAGGACTGGGAAGGACGAAGGAATGAATGAAATAAAAGAACAGGAAATGGGAGTGCAAATAGATAACAAAGTTCAGTAAGAGAGAAAAGGGAAAGGTAAGATGTAAAATACACCACAGTTTGTATGTGTAACATGGTGTTTTGCTTTAGGTCACAGAGATGATAAAAATCTCTTTAAAGTCATTCTGATCCACTGCAATAGTCAAATCACTATTAAAAGAAAAAAAAAATTAAAGTTGAAAAAAGTTGGACATTGAGTGTTGAATTTGAACAGATACACACACTACAGCTCCATGCTGACATTATCTGACTCAAGAAGACATATGAGCATAGATTGCCTAATTTGTGCATTAACACCAGAGTTTATTGGACAAGATACTGTCTAACTCCATCTGGAGCTCACAATAGTTTTAGATAAGTACATGATGTTATGACTAACATGATAGAGTTCTATAAATATCTAATATCTGCTGCAAAGATATGTGGGATTACTCTAAGAAAAGCACATGGAATGAAAGAAAAAGACATCATAGGTTTATCATGACCTTTGGTTAATGGCAATAAGAATATTCTCAAATGGAGAAAAAAGTAATGAGAAACATCTTCAAGCTATTTAATGTATAATCAGGCATTCAGATATTAAAAAAAAAATGCCTAACTATATTTTCAGATACTAATGCAGTATTTATATCCAAAATAACCAGGGTTTTTGGTATTTAGGATAACATAAATACACTGACTTAAAATTTCCCTTCTTTTCCACTTACTCCTCCTCCCTCAATGCTTTTAACACACACTGAATATTATTTTTTCCATTGAGCTCTCTTCTCAACACTGTTTCCTTCTCTTCTCAGACATAAATGAGGTGCTGGGCAATGTTCTGACGTCAATGTGGTGATTGCCCCAGGGGGGAAAACAGCAGTTTAAAATAGAAACGGAGACACAGACAGACACATTCATATAGACACCTGTGGGTGCCAATAACACTGATAGACCCAGACTTCTGGGAACCTCTGGCAGACTTCAGATGCCAAGTCGCTCCCTGAGCCATGGATGACATTGTTCACCCTGCTTCTTGGCAAGGATCGAGCCACAAAATTCAGGACTGGTATTGGACTTGGAACTTCTCCAAAGATTACCAAGATGCAGTGGGTATGGCTGAGGTCTGTCTCTAACTACAACTGTTTTTTGGTTTGAGGGCTATGTCTTGCATATCATGCTTGTACTCTTGCTTTCATTTATTATAAGACCAGAGCTGTTTACAGATCACTGGGTAAATGACAATTCAGTGTTTAATTTCTTCAACATCTCTAATGGAAAACCTTCTGATAAAATAGTGGTACCATCACCAGCTACACAGAGCATGCTAGCATATCGCAGTTGAAAGAAACAACTAAATAACATCTAAAAATAACATCTAAAAAAGAATCTCCAGAGGTAGGAGGCAGAAGTCTGGATTTATTTCTCTTCTCCATCTCTGTTTTAGTCCCCAACAAACACTAATTGAGACCAGAAAAAGTGCAGGGTAGATAGTTAAAGAAATAAAAAGGCAGTTTTGAGCAGATGCTAGAAAGTTTGGCTTGTTTAGTCTAGCAAAATGATGTCTGAAGAGGGACATAACGATTCTTTCTGAAAGAATTAACATATTAACTATCAGATAATTAGCACAAAACAAATGGGAATGAATTGGCCATGACTATATTTAGAATGGAAATTGGAAGACTTGTGAATCATCTTTCAAGAGAAGTTTTGGCACAACCTTCTAATAAAGAGAGAATTATATATTTTTATAAGAGAGTTTGATAATTTTATGCATAAATTTCAAAACAAAGTAAAGGAAGTCATTCTTTGGGCAATAGGGAGAAAATTGTTGGAGCTCTTAGCCAAAGGATGTTTAAGATCAAAACCATAAATGAGATCAAGAGAAGACTAGTAAAATACTTGGAAAAGAAATCCACAGAAGGATTCTAAACAGATAAAAACGATGAAGCTGAAGAAGAGAAAGCACACTGGGGAAACATCATATATGTTTGCTATGTTTTTACTTTTCTCTCTTGGCCTGAAGATGATTAACGACATAGATACATCAGTTTCTGAGAGAACTCTGTACCCAAGAGATTTTCTACAAAAGTCACACCTGTAATTTTAAGCTAATACTAGTGGAGTTCAACATCAAACAATACGCAAGTTATTCTGTACTCTAAGAAAGAAGTAGAGGAAAGACCAAGAAACCTGTAGTAGAGTCATTTGTGTGCAACCCTACAATGGGTTGGAACTCGTGCCCCTAATTTCTTCATCATCAGGCCAGTGTGTTCTAATTGTCTTCATCTGTCTCCAAAGAACCTTCTTTCTCCAAAATTAATAAAGTATTTTATCTTAAACACTCACAGGAATTAGTTGTTACTTAAGAGTAAATCACTCTTTAAGAATTATCTGCATAGTGTCCACTTTAGTTAGAAAGCAGGCAGCCTGAAAAGAGGCCTTAAACTTTTTGTGGTTTTCCTCTCCTCTTGCAAAATTAACATTTTAGTAATGGGGTGCTACAAGGGTAGCATACGTGAGGAGATCAGGGGCTGTCCTATGCTGGACACAGCTGATTCCGGCTGGGGCCAGCAGACCCACCACAGGACACAGCTGAGTCCATCAGCCAAGCTGGTGTTACCTCTGTGAAAACATTTTAAAAAGGGCAAAACACTGCCATGCAGTGAGGAAAACAAGTGTGAGAAACAGCTCTGTGAACACCAAGGTCAGAGATGAAGGATATTCCCCTGCAGCCTGTGGAGGACCCCATGTTGGAGCAGGTGATTATGCACTGAATGAACTGCAGCCCATGGAGAGCCCATGTGGGAAAAGGGTCCTGGCAGGAGCTACAGCTGGTGGAGGACCCATGCTGGAGCAGGGGAAAAGTGTGAGGAAGGAAAGACAGAGAGCACCCATTCCTTATCTCCTTGTGCCTCTCGGGGTGGTGTGGAGGAAGAGGAGATGGGAATGAAGGAGTAAAAATGAGCCCAGAAAAAAAAAAGGTGGTGTGCGGAGGTGTTACTTTAATATGTCTTTGATTCGTACTATCCAACTCTATTTTAATTGGCAATAAATAAGGTTAATTTTCCTCAAGTTGAGTCTACTTTGCCCCTGACAGGAACTGGTAAGTGATCTCCCTCTCTTTATCCTGACCCACAAGATTTTTCATCTTTGTTTCTTCTCCTGACCTGTTGAAGAGGTCAAGTGAGAGAACAACTGGGTGGGAGTCTGGCAGGCAGCCAAGGTCAACCCACCTCACCATCCAAAACAGCTCTTGCTAAGGATACAGGAAAAATTACTTCCAAATAACTTGAGAGAAAATTTTGGGGAGCAGATGTGATTATTAAATTATAATATTTGGAGAAAGGGTTTCCTGAAAGTTTGAAATTCCACTTTTTTTTTTTTTTTTTTTACCTATGGCAAACTTTAAAAAAAGTCTTTTTTTAAAAAAAACAAGACATACATTTTTCACGTAAAAAGCCTATATTTAAGCTGCTCCAGTTCTTGTAATTTTACTCATATTTTTAATGCTTGAGTTCTTTTTTCCAGGCTGTAGGAAGTATTCCTTTTCCATCTAGGATCCAAAAAACAAGTTCTTGGAGGCAGTCGGGGCATCTCATGATAATTAGTTAACCACTATAGGCAGAAATCTTTGGAGTGCAGCTTTTGACTTTTAAATCCCACATTGCC
Organism: Charadrius vociferus; assembly: GCF_000708025.1. Taxonomy (NCBI): domain Eukaryota; kingdom Metazoa; phylum Chordata; class Aves; order Charadriiformes; family Charadriidae; genus Charadrius; species Charadrius vociferus. The sequence goes on from NW_009647595.1 coordinate 433,443, forward strand.
CACCAGCTGCTGCCATCACTGACAGAGGCACTAGACATGCATCACAGGAATTTGTCTGTCAAAAGAACAAACACAAGAAAAATATTTTATAGCTGCTGCAGGACTGTGAAGTAACAGTTGAAAGTAACATGGAAGATGAAGGTATAGCAGTTAGCTTCCCTTGCAGTTATTCTCTTTAGCCTTTTAATTTAGGCATTAGAAACCACCAGAACAATCTTTCTTCCTCAATGCAGGATAAAGAAAGAGAAATATTTCTATCCGTTATGGGACCTTGAATTAGCCTCAGTTTTATGGCACAGAAATAGTAGAAGACCTTTGAATACCTAATGCTATTGATTATTAGAGTATAAACTATATAACTTTTAAAATACTGAAGACTCGAATTTGCTCAGTGGATGGATTAATATAAAAGGTTTTGTCAGAAAGTGTTTCCCCTGAACCCTTGCAAAGCCAGTCATTTTCTCTCATTTACAGTCTAGCACCTATTCCGTAGTTTCCAAAGTTCAAGCAAACTACACTCAGCCCTCTCTGGGCCTTTAGAAAAATACATCTGTCCTTTCAGAAGTCAGGCTATGTGTGATTAGGAAGCTGCCATCAGTCCTTGTGCTGTCAACTTGCCATCTTCCTCATCCCCCGCCTGCCTCATTGCTTAGTCCAGACACTGCCTTCCCCAGGTCTCCTTGTCCCGGGTATGCAGCAACCTCCTTTTCCTACCATAGGAGTTTCCTCCCAGTTCAGGGTTTCACTTCACTAGTGTCCGAGGCAAACTGGTAACTTTCATCTCTGCTGCCCACAAACATTTTTCTAACAGAATGTAACATGCAGCAAACTGAACAGATGAAGTAGTAATGCCATTTGTCACACCATCACACCTTAGTTGTTTAAAAAGCCCAAACAGATCAATCTTTTAAAACACTGATTCTTTGTACACATACACAGAGGTCTACTCTCAGCTTAGATAATCACTAAGTAAAAAGTATATCTAATACAAATTTCTTTTGTATAAAAGAAAGATCTGCATTTTGGGTGATTCATGCAGCTGTCTAATGACACTTTACTTCACACTACTTGAAAGAGTGAGTTCTGATTTGTAATACCAGGACTCCTATAAACGTTGTCCTCCCCAGTTCTGCTTCCTTGTACCTCTGATACTAACAGAGATATTCCTCTTATTTTGTATGTCATGTTTCTTCACTTCACTGCAGAGTGTGTGTATGAGGGCTGTAGACTCTTGGGAAAACAGCTAGCATGCATGGCACAGTAAAATCATAGTTTGGTTGCTGTGACCATGGAGAAGTATCAAAAAAATATGCTCTCCGGAAATAAATCTAGCTCTGGATTTGATGACACACAACTGAGTGGGGAAGTGGACACTTTGGAAGGGAGAGCCACCCTGCAGGAAGACCCGTATAGGCTGGAAGAGTGGACTAACAAGAACCTTATGAAGTTCAACAAGGACAAGTGTAAGGACTTGCACCTGGGAAAACATAATCCAAGAGTGCAGCCAGGATCTACCTGCCTGGGAGCAGCTCTTTCAAAAGGGACCTGGGGGTCCTGGTGGACAACAAGCTCAATATAAGTGAACGGTGTGCTGCAGTGGCAAAGAAAGCCAGTAGGATGCTGGGTTGCATCAACAAGGGCATCACTAGCAGAGATAGTCATTATCCCACTCTACTTAGCACATGTCAGGCCACACCTGAAATACTGTATTCAGTTTTGGTCCCCGCTATACAAAAAAGATGTGGATATGCTGGAGAGGGTCCTGAGAAGGGCCACCAAGATGATTGAAGGGCCACCAAGATGATCAAAGGACTGGGAAGACTGCCATCTGAGGAAAGGCTGAGAGGAGGCTTAGGGGAGACCTTATCAGTATGTTCCAATATTTAAAGGGTGGCTACAAAGAAGATGGAGACTCCCTGTTTACAAGAAGTTACATGGAAAAGATGAGGGCTAATTGGTACAAGTTACTCCTGGGGACATTCCGCTTGGACACAAGACAAAAATTTTTCACAATGAGAGCAATCAGCCATTAGAATAATTTCCTCAGGGAAGTGGTGGATTCTCCAACATTGGACACTGTTAAGATTCAGCTGAACAGGGTGCTGGGCCATCTTGGTTAGACTGTGTTTTTGCCAGAAAAGGTTGGACCAGGTGATCCCTGAGTTCCCTTCCAACCTGGGATTCTATGATTCTATGATTTGCAGTTATTATACGGATCACTATGGGTTAATACCAAAGAAACAGTTATCAGCAATTTATGATGAAAGGAAATCAGAGCTTTGGATAAGTAGAGGTACAGTTTTAAATTCCCTGTATATTTCATTTTTCTTCAACTAGATTTTTCTTTTTGTTCCAAGAGACTAGAAAATGTATTTAAGATTAAGTAATTCAAGAAAAAAAAAAAACAACACAATTCACGGCTGGTTTAGCTCAACTTCCAGAGGAAATAATAATGCAGTCCTTTATTACTTTTGATATACAATTTCCAAACGGGTGAAATTCAGGACAATGTTATTACAGTGAAATGGAGGCGGGCACTTATCATTGTGGAGAAGGATTTGAGTGTGCTGGGCAATACATACACACGCGTGTGCACACACATACACAGGCATGCAAAAGATTATTCTACCATTAAAATGTTATTACTTTACAATATTGTTATTTTGAACCAAGATACAATAGATGGACACACTCAGTAATGAGACAGCATTGTCAATATGCTAAAAAATAATCTTAGCAACAGCTCTAATATAAGTAAGGATATTTAGGTAGACATCATTGAAAAATAAAGTCTTGAGGATAATTTTAAATAGTACTGTTAGGCTTATTTCTACTCATCTGATATAAATCTACTAGACATCACATAAATGACAGAACAAAGCATTTACTAATCCTCTAAGGAAATGAGAGATGCACAAATGTGTTTGAAGGTATTCTCCTTACCAAAAGGAAACATACCCTGACACACAAGGTACCAAAAATGTTCCTAGAGGTGGTCAAGCTAAGATGCTGTGCCTATGCCAGTGTACCATTGGTTAGTATTTAAATGGATTACAGATTGATACTTTGCCTGGGGGGGAGGGAGGGGAAGAAAGGTGTCAAAATTAATGAAGACAACAAAATGAATATTAAATTTGCTGAAAATGTTACTGAAGAGATTGTTCAGGATAATGAAAAGTTCTTTCTTGACATTTCTGTCTGTAATTGTGTATAAATTCAAATTTATTTTGGCTAACATTTCAAGAACATATCTCAAGTTGTTTAGTACCATAAATATTGGAAAACGTGATGATGCTTTTTTCATTATGCTCTGATTATTTTTTTAATTAGAAATAATGAATTAAGGAATCATCTAAAAGGATGATGCTTGTTGTCATATATTTATGAATTACAGGAAAAATCAATCATGTATCTTTGTGTTTTTCCTTTAACTTGCTCCAAATTTGTGCCCCTTGACTACTTGCTCAAATGTTTCCCATACCAATACATTTGTATTGACTTTAAGAGATATTTGAATACATCACTTCATTTTTAATTCTCCCATTTGTAAGTTTAGTTTAGTGACACACTGCTAAGTGCAGAATTCAAGCTATTTTATTTTCCTTTTCACTAACATACTTGTTGAAAGAACATCAGTAATGTGGCTGAAGCTGAATTTTCTTATACTCTGTTCTATGCCATAGACAAATTGATTTTGTGACACAGAAGTATTGTTCGACATGCTTGGGTAAAACCATACAAAACTGTAAATTCTTAGTAACATGGCTATAAGGTGTTGTACTGTGCGTGTACTGGATATCTTGGAGCTTTCTTCACATTCCCTCAAAATGTTTCACTTTTGTATTTTGCAGAGTTTGTTATCCCACTTGTCTTTTGCCAGGGGTGTAGACAATGACTTATTCTGATGCACAACTTATGCTTATTTTTAGCCTATTTAAAGTGTCTTTTGTTTGTTTTAAAGAGGTATCAATTTCTATATGTGAGCTTGACACATGATACAAAACCCGTTTTATTGGCTCCAGCCTTATTTGGTTCATTGCAAGTAGATGCTGCATTACATGTTTTCTGCCAGTTACCAGGATCAATACTTCCAGTTCCTTACATGACCTCATGACAACATTTTCTATTTTGAAAACTGTTGATGAAAGACCTTCCTATGGTGGCCTTTCATACCAGTTGGTCTCAGTCAAAACACTCCACTATTTTTAGGAGAAGATGACAGATTTCAACCTACCACATAGCAGATGATTTGGTTAGCTGTTTCCTTGCCATGAAAAATCATCATCTGCTATGTGTGAAATAATAGACATTTGATTACAGGTTAATAAACCACACTTTCAGGATAATAAATATTCACTTTCCCCCTGTTATAAATTCTTGGAGACCTTTGGTGGAATAATTTGGACAATAGATACAGTAAATCTGTTAAGATTAGCTCTCGAGCAATATATACCATAAGGTTACCTACATCCCAACCACCACTCCCAAAATTAAAACAATATGTATACTTACACATCCACACTCTAGGGCAAGAGATGATAAATATAAAATAAAGAGTAGAGAATATGCAAATAATTCCAGAGACAAACACAGTACAGAGAATCTGTTATGGCAAAATTGCATTTCTTCCTTCACCTTGGCTGGCCCTGAAAATAGGGCAAGAAACACCATGTTTCCAGGAGTTTCATCTACTCATGCAGTCATGAAAATTGTGACAGCAAAAAAAGACCACCTGTGTTTCTGCTGACTTCTACTTTTTCTGGATAATAAATGTCAATGTAGAACATCTGGGACCCATACTAAAGACTTACAACACTTCTTTTTGCTTCTTACATTCAGAAGTTTACCACCTTTCCTGAGGCAAACAATAATTTCACCAAGACAAGTTTAGTGTCAGATCAAAGCTGGAGCACTCTTTGACACTAATGTCTCTTTTCAAAGATCTGCATCTGATCTGTGTCCATGGATCAAGCCATTTCAAGACAACTATTTTCCTGCTAAAAAAATGCTGAAACATGAAGGGCTGACTGATGCATGAGACAAATATTCAGAGAAGATGGGGCCTTGATAATGAGACTCACTCATACAAAAATACACACTTCAGAAGGAATTGCAAAATTTATTTCTGTATTTCAGACTTTGTAAATAACTTTTTGCATCCATATTATAGCATCATTTAAGGGCTTTTTTGGGACTGTCTCCCTAGACAAGACAATAAACAAATTTCTTTAATCTATTTAGATTGTGGCATTAAATTGGAGGCATTCAGATACTGTACTGTTAGGGACCAGACAGATGAAGTTATTAAACAAATGCAGCAGATAGATGGACTAATAGAAAAATGTGTGACTGTGTCTGTGCTGCCACTAATTGGATGTCATCCCAGGAAATGCTTGTGTCTGCCTCTGACAGCAACTTTCAAACTATACTCTGCTCCAGAGATTTCGTTTTAAGAGAATACTATCTAAACCTCAAGTTCAAAAATGCACTACTTATTTTCCAAACTGTTTAATTTTCATTAACTGTTAGAGCAAATCACATAAGCATATTGTAAAATGGCACATTCACACAAGCCATATTTTGCATACAGTTTGAACCAGCTGGTGTGTGATTTTTTTCATTAAAAAGGCAGTGGTTTTTCAAATCTGCTCCTCTTTCCATCATTCTAAAAAAAAAAAAAAGAAAATCTTTAAAAGCTAAAAAAAGCATTATGCCCAATCCCAAAGGAAGATGTGTCAGATCAGTGAAATTATACAGTAAGCTTTATGTGATAGAAATGCTGAGCAGCAGAATCAGTAAAAGGTGAAGAGGATTTTTATAATTTTTTGAAAATGTATGGAATTCATGTGTCAGACTGCACCTTGCCTTCTGTCTGAGAAATTCAAGATGCAGTCTGAGTGTTAATTTTCCTTTCCATTTAGATATGCTGTGTTATCCTGAAGTAAAAAATTCTGAAACAAGATCGTACTACCCTTACCATTGTAATGATCTGTGTCCATCTGTGAACAGTAAGATTGTCTGGCAAACTCATGCATTCAGTGTTGGAAATAGAACTGATGACCTCCAGCCTCAAGAGCACAAACTTCTACCTGATAAGCCAAAGAAGTAACTTAGGAAGTAAGAAATGAATTTCAGTGACTTACACACATAGCTTTATTCAGAATCAAATCACAGCATAATGTAAAGGATAGACAGAGAAGAGAGAATGTCTAGCTCAAGGTAACTGCTGCAAAAATAGCAGCTCTCTGTTCCTCATCCAAAACCCGCTGGAATCTATTCAACCCTACTGATACCCTTTCTGCTGTCACAGTCCTCAGACCAATCTTGCAGAGTCAGAAGGCAATGCAGAGATATATTTTCTCAGTACTCAAGTGAGTAACTTCTGTGGAAAACAAGGATATGAGAGAAAGTGTTTGTAACAAAAGCTAAATTGAATTGTTCTTTGGTTGGAAAAAATGGCATGTAATTCTTCACTTCTCTGAGGCTCCTTTAGCTGGGGATCGGAAACGATCTGTGAAGGATGCTAAAATTTTTTGTTTGTTTGTTGTTGGTTTGTTGTTTTGTTGTGGTTTTTTTTTTTTTTTTAAGAACGGCCTCTGATAGTCCCTACATGGACTGTATACAAGGCTCATAAACAACTGAAGCAGGGACAAACAAAGGCTGTGCAGTCATCTGGAACTTTCCCTTGACTTCTAGTCGTTAGACGAAGTGCCTTATAGCCAAACACATCTGGGTCCCAAGAGAATATGGGTTCACTACTCAGTTTTTCAGGGAATAACAGTTCAATATTCTGCTTTTCTTCTGGGGTTAACTGGAAGAAAAGCTTTTTTTTTTATTTTGTTCCCTTCCACAGCCTTCAATCCTTAGTCACGCAGGCACCTTTTTTTCTCTGTGAAAAGCTGCTCTTAAAAACCTACAGGGATCGTGCACTTCAAAGCGGCTGGGAGCTTCTACTTATGCAGGGCACAGTCATCTACTTAGACAGGCTACATAGTGATTCATAGATGAATTCAGGAGACCTAGTTTTAATCTCCAAATTTCTAGAGAAGTTTTGGCAACATATTTCTGTGTACCTCAGTTTCCAAAGTATCAAATGAAAATAATAAGTGCTTATTGTATAGGTTCATTAATGACTGTGAAATAGAGTGTGAAAGACATGATATTGACAGGTATCTAAAGTGAAGCTATGTACAGTGGCATGGGCATAGAATTCCATTTTCATACACCGTAATGTCCAATACTAGGTCAGGCTGGTGATGAGAAAATTATTTCTGTGTTCTTGGATATAGAAGTATAATTAAGGGCAGAAGCAATATGAATACACCAAAGTGGAACCCAAACCTCTGTGTTAAAAATCGAGCCAACCATTTCTACTTGTACCCAAAACACCTTAAAAAAAATAATCATAGAATCATAGAATCATAGCATGGTGAGAGCTGGAAGGGACGTTAAAGATCTAGTTCCAACACTCCTGCCATGGACAGGGACACCTCCCACTAAACCAGGCTGCTCAAAGACTCATAGACCCTGGCCTTGAACGCTTCCAGGGATGGGGCATCCACAACTTCCCTGGGCAACCTGTTCCAGTCTCGTCATCCTGACAGTAAAGAATTTCTTCCTAATATCTAATCTAAATCTGCCTTCTTTCAGTTTAAAGCCATTACCCATTGTCCTATCACTACATTCCCTGATATATACTCCCTCCCCATCTTTCCTGTAGGCCGCCTTTAGGTACTGGAAGGCCACAATAAGATCTCCCCAGAGCCTTCTCTTCTCCAGACTGAACAACCCCAACTCTCTCAGCCTGTCCTCATAGCAGAGGTGCTCCAGCCCTCTGATCTTCTTTGCAGCCCTCCTCTGGAATTGCTCCAACAGGTCCATGTCCTCCTTATGTTGGTGGCTCCGGTGCTGGACACATTACTCCAGGTGAGGTCTCCTGAGAGCAGAGCAGAGGGGCAAAATCATCTCCCTCGACCTGCTGGCCATGCTTCTTTTGATGCAGCCCAGGATGCAGTTGGTTTTCTGGGGTGCGAGCATACATTGTTGGCTCATGTTGGGTTTCTCATCCACCATCATGCCCAAGTCCTTCTCCTCAGGGCTGCTCTCAATCCATTTTCTGCCCAGCCTGTATTTGTGCATAGGATTTCCCCGGTCCACGTACAGGACCTTGCACTTGAGCTTGTTGAACTTTACGAGGTTTGCACAGGCCCACCTCTCCAGCCTGTCCAGGTCCCTCTGGATGGCATCCCTTTCCTCCAGTGTGTTGACTGCACCACACAGCTTGGTGTCGTCAGCAAACTTGCTGAGGGTGCACTCAATCCCACTGTCTGCTACTCTGACAAAGATGTTAAACAGCAGCAGTCCCTGTACTGACCCCTGAAGACGCCACTCGTGACTGTTCACCACTTGGACATCAAACCATTGATAGCAACTCTTTGAATGCACCATCCAGCCAATTCCTTACCCACCAAGTGGTCCACCTGTCAAATCCATGTGTCTCCATGGATTTGTAATGTAAAATAGACTGTAAAATGTAAATTTAAAATAGCAGGCCAAGTATTATGATTTTACATAAAAATCATGGTAATCACTAGCAACCTGGAAATGAAATTGGGGAATAAATCAGTTTGTGAGCCAGGTGGCACTTAGTGAGTTGTCCTGAGGCCAAGGATGCATATGGCTTAGAGAAACCCATTTTGTTTGTAACTCAGCCTGCTGAAGCAGAACTGCAGTCCAAGTAGGAACAAGGTCATCAAAGGTTATTTGTCACTCTTCCTTAATGGGCTGTTCAGACTTTTCAGCATTCATATGCGATGTCAGTACTGATGCAGGTCTCCCAGATCACAGTTTCATATAAATGATAGTCTCACCTAAGCTGAGTGCCTTGGCCATCTGTACACCTTTCTCACGGTCATTCCTTCTTCTCTGGAATAGATACAACCAGCATGTGCTTATGCATCCCTACACCAGCTATATCTTTTCAGGGGAGAAATGCTGTTACTCCCCACCTCGTCACTATGAATGAAAGTAATTTTCAATTCTTCCTTCAACTTGAAATCCATCCTTTAAAATACACAAGTACAGCTATAATGAAAGTATCTTTTAAAATCTCGATGTCTGATCTTAAACAGTTAAGAAAACAAATTAGTGACATAAACTTCAAAATGACGTTTATATATACACAGATGAGCAGATTCCTGATAACTAGTGTGTTTAGTTATGTTTAACTGTGCTTCAGATTGGAAAGCTGCCATTTAAAAGTTAAGAAATGCCAACATTAAAGTTGCCCAGACAACGTCAGTTCTCCTCCTAGTATATTTGCATATGATAAAATAGTTAACTACATAATTATGTGATTATTTTTTTTTTCCCATTGGCCCTTTATCTCACCCCAGAAACAGCTGAACATTTCCTTTTATCTTCTTCAGTCTGTGTGTGACTCCAGGCATTATTTTTTATTTACTCTCCACTCAATGTATAAAGGCATATTGAGATTAAACTAAGAGTGGTAATTCTTTTATTGCCAAGGTTCTGTCAAGGTAAGTACTCTTTTTTTTTTCAGAATAATTCAAATTCTATGCAACTTTTTTTTTTTTAAATAGATTCTCTATTAACCTTAGATACAGCCTTGAATATGCAGTACTTCTGCAAATAGTAGCCTGAGTGTTTCAAGTTGAAATAACTAACAATGAAGAGCTAAATTCACAAAACCAACTCAAAGACTCAGATTCACAAAATGATTACAGTGCACTTACATCTACGATTTGAAAGCGACCAGCACAAATCGCTCCTCAGCTACTGCTTAGTTCTGTTGTGTTCACATCAAAGTACATACCTTCACATTCAAATTGCTCACAGCTTCTTTTAGACTTCCAAACTGTCATGGAGATGCTAATCTTTTCAGATGCAAGATGGATCTTCCTTAAAAAAATTACTATTATTCAGAAAGATCATCTATGAGAGTAAAAACAGACAACTGACTGGTGGCAGAACTTGAAAACAGGATTCCCAATCAATTCTGAGAATCTTTAACAAAACATTAAAAACATATATCTCTCAAGGAAAAGAAGTAGAGAAAGAAAAAAAAATAGTAATTAAAAATCCTGAGGTATTGATTATTTTCTTGATTTTGTATTTTTATGTAAAAAGAATTGCACTAACAGTGAACTGGAGTTAACAAGTTGTTCAATAATTTTTGTGTCACTTAAATGTCTTTTTTTCTTCTACTGATTGTTGCTTCATTTTCTTTTTCCCTTCTCCTGACCACACTGCTTCTTTGTTTTGACAAAGCAAATGCAAACACAGGAAATAATTGTCTATATTGTAAGTCTGTTGGATATGCAGATACAAGAAAAGATCATTTATACTAAATTATTCCTAAATCAAACTTTAGTGCAAAATATAAGTAGTCCTGATTTTTGAACTAAAAAAAAAGCACCCTTGGGATAATTCATAAAGCATACAAATTCACTTCCAAAACCAAAGCAGCACAGACACTGAAGGCATCTGGCTTAAGAGGCCCAGCACGTCTAGCTTTGTGTACAGCTGACAGGGAATGTGATGGACTGTCTCTTCCAGAAGACACATCTACCTCCCTTAGGCTCCCACTCTGGGTCATCTAACTGATAATCTTTTTTGGTTTGAGGATAAAGGAAGTCTAAGAATATGAACCTCCTAACATAAACACCTTAACTTCATGCACAAAACTAGGTAGACTTAGATTCTCTTCCCTCACCTCCAACTGATGAGGAGTAGCAGAGAGGTGGAGCCTCACACTGGGCAAGTCGCGTAAACTGAGTAAAACAAGCAGTGTTGTACTCCATTTCCAGATTTCCTATTGAACAAGATTTACCATGATGTACATAGCAGGAACCTTTTTTTTTTTTTTTTGGGGGGGGGGGGCAAAGAAATAACCTTGTGTGCGTGCAGTTTTCTCCTCAATGAAAGTATATTTTCCATTCCACATAAAACCTACAATCAGTGCCCAGTCTTTAGCAGACTGAATCTGTCAGGGAGAATTATTTCTAAAACTAAGCAAATGGATTTAGTGCCATTTACTTAGGATCAAAGAAAGCGATGTAAAGCCTAACCACAGTTGAAAATCCTCAGAAAGCTGCAGGAACAGGAGAATGGGTGAGCAGGACAAGATGTGATTCTAGAAAAATTGGTCCATGTGTTGTTTTTTATATACTGTACATAGATATTTAAGGCTGTTATCTGTATAAGCAACACATTAACTTTTGAAATATTTCTTGCTCATTCTTCCACCTTTAGTACTAGAGTTACCTGAATGGTCATACATATTGTATGATCACTTGCACAGCAACCATGAACCAAATGTCACTGACATCCTAAAAAAAATTTATTAACAATCAACTTATTGGAGAAAATACACTGATGTCAATGAAAGCAAATACTTATTTATATGCAGTACATTCTGTTGAAGATATAAAGTTTATGAAATGGTCTTTTAATGAAAATTAAAATTGGCAACTGAATATCTTAGGCTAGGGAAGTCTGATTCTCCCACATAATCCTTTACACCTGATCAGTAACTGTTACATCTGTTCCTAGCGCATATAACATGAAACCCTGTTAGATTGTTTTTAATTAGGGCAGCCGAGGCCAAACACATCATAGAATCATAGAATTGCTGAGGTTGGAAGGGACCCTTAAGATCATCAAGTCTAACCATTAACCTACCCTGACAAAACCACTTCCAAACCATGTCCCTAAGCACCACATCTACCCTTTTTTTAAACACCTCCAGGGATGGGCAATCTACCACCTCCCTGGGCAGCCTATTCCAACGTTTAATAACCCTTTCAGTGAAAATTCTTTTCCTAATATCCAATCTAAACCCCAACTGGCATAACTTGAACCCATTTCTTCTCGTCCTATCACGTATCACTAGGGAGAAGAGGTCAGCCCCCATCTCTCTACAACCTCCTTTCAGGTAGTTGTGGAGAGTAATAAGGTCTCCCCTCAGCCTCCTCTTGTCCAGGCTAAACAACCCCAGTCCCCTCAACCATTCCTTATAAGATTTGTTCTCCAGACCACTCACCAGCTTTGTCACCAGCTCATTGTCTTTCTCTGGACATCCTCCAACACCTCAATGTCCTTCTTGTAGTGAGAGGCTCAAAACTGAACACAGTACTCGAGGTGGGGCCTCACCAGTGCCGAGTACAGGGGCACAATCAGTTCCCTAGTCCTGCTCACCACACTATTCCCAATACAGGCCAGGATGTCGTTGGCCTTCTTGGCCACCTGGGCACACTGCTGGCTCATATGCAGCCGGCTGTCCACCAATATCCCCAGGTCCTTTTCTGCCGGGCAGCTTTTGAGCCACTCCGTCCCAAGCCTGTAGCGCTGTATGGGGTCGTTTTGATCACTCTCTTGAGATAAACAATGCAACTAAACCTCCTAGCTAGTACAAAACTGAGTGCCTTGAAGCCTTGAGTTAGGCCCCTAATCTGCCTCTAGGGGCAGACTTAGCTGCCCAAAACAGTTTCATGGAAGCCAGACTGCTGAATGAGACATTGTCAAGCACAGCTTTAAGAACCATGATTCAAAGTGAATTAGGCAGCAATCTCTGACTGAAAGAAGGAAACTCCTTCCACTTGCAGTTCACAGTTACGAAAGCTCTCACTAAGCCACACACGTGTGTCTTGTAAAATATGCCAGCAGCTCTTGATGCTGTTCCTCTTTTTTATTCAGTAGCATTTAGCGGGCATATGGGATGAAATCTTTCTTCTATTCTCTGAGAATTTAGCTTGTTCCTCCCAGCCCTTTGATAAGTACTCCAGTGGCTGACAGTGGCTGACTGTAGAGTATATGTCAGTATAACTGTTGCTTTTGTCCTTTCTGTTCAGTCATTCCACTTTGCACATGTAGTTGAAGACTCAGTACACTAAGGAGAAAGGAGAAGAGTGCCCAGGAGCTAAGGCACTCACTGTCCACTCCCATCATGTTTTAATGGACTAATCAGTGTGATCACAGCACATTTTCCTAAGCAGATCCCACAATGAAACAGCCAAAAAAAATGTCAGATTTGTAACTCTGTAGGTCTCAAGTACAAACAAGGCACCTAATGAGCAGCACAGCCCGGGTGCGAGCAATTCTTGGAGTGTCTACAAGGAGATATTTAAGTATCTAGACAAGTATCAAGAAGCTTTTATTCCTGAAAAATGGAGGGAGCTGCAAGGTTAGGCAGCAAGAAACTGAACTGGAGCTTGAAATTTGATGCTACTTTAACTGCCAAAGTATTTTTGTGGGGCCAGCTCAGACCATTCAGCTATGCTCAGTTTACACTTGTCACAGCTGAGAGGAAAAGGTAGCTTCCAAACCAACTTTACCTCCCTTGTTCTTGGGAGCAGTAAGGTGCCAAACCACCCACTGGCACAAATAAATCAAAAAATCAAAAGCTAGCGGGTGGAATTATGGGTAAATTACATGCAAATAAGGCTGATCAGAACTGGCTTTTCTTCTTTCCCCCAGTAAGAAAAGCAGAGTACTCTATCCTCAAGGCTTTCTGGCCAAGAATCATACAAAAGATAGTCAAGTAAATGTCTGTAATAGTTTACTATTAACTGGACTAGACTGTGCAAATCTTGCTTCTGTGGATGAATACTTATTCACAGCAGTCACTGAGGTTTTTGTTAGGTTGTTTTGTGGTTGTTTTTTTTATTTATTTTTTTTCTCCTATTGAAACTTGTAAGCCTCCTTTCCTCGATAAGTTTTTATTAATATGAATAAAGACTGTGCAATCAAGCCAAAAGCCATATTTCAGCTACTCAGAAATACAGGCTTGTATTTTTCCCTTGTTCATGTCTTTTATGTTGGGAATGAGCTTAATCTCATTCCAGCCCCCAGCCATAGGCTAAGAGTTCACAGAAGAAACCAGCCTCAAAAATGTCAAACAGAATGTAAATGTAA
>NW_009647595.1:447399-496189 GCF_000708025.1 Charadrius vociferus
CCTGCTGGTCCAGATCTGAAGCACTCTGCATCTTCTAGCTCAAGAGTCTCACCCAGAAGGCACAACTAAGTATCGCAGAACAGTTTCTTCTGGATTTTAGCCATTTTTGCTGGGAAGCTGGCAATATAGAAAATATTTCTTAGCACACCCAGATTTTTAAGGCATTGGACTATATTTATGAAAGGACACATGGTGAATACAATACTATTATTTATCTCAAAAGAAGTTTTAATGATTTTCCAGGTTAACTCTCAAATAGCGGTGAGTAAATAAATTAAAAAAAAAAAAAAAAAAGAAAGAAAGAAGGAAGAAACAGCTATTCCAGTTTGAGAAGCAAGAGTCCTTAGTTCTGACAAAGACACAGTATCAGGATGGGCTTTCTTCCGCTTTGATTAAAGAAATCCAGCCTTGCCTACAGAGCTTCATGTATACGTCAACAACGATTTCAAATACAGGAGTTATGCAACAGGCAAATAAAAGATTTTTTCACCTTTCCTTACTCAAGGTATTGTATTGAATCCTCTTAGAAAAATAAGACACTGCCTGGAGAACCATCTCCAGCTTTCTAGATGGAACAAGATTTCATTTCTCTAGTTAACTAGTTTTAGTTAACTACCTAGTAAATAACTCTAATGTTCTCTACATTCATCTGTTCATATTTGGTCTGGCTTTTTTTTTCAAATGTAAACTATTCCTCTCCATCATACAGAAACACTTTACCAATGCATTTTATGTCAAGACATTCTCCATGCAATTCAAGACATTACCGTGACATAAGACAGAAGGAGGATAAGTTCCTTACACAAAAAAAAAAAAAATCAAATTTATATCTTTTTTCACCTTCCACATGGTAAACAAAGATTTCTCTCTACTCTCCCTTTCTGGAGCACCACTGATAGATGATAGCTGAGTTGGAAACCATAGCAGTTATGAGCTAGATGCTTTTACTGTCTGGATTTGTAGGTTTGTAGGGTTTTTTAAAATGTATGTGCCTGGATGTTTCCTATTAACTTCATCATCCAGGAGACAGATATTTGAATTACCTGAATGCAGACAACTTACATTTTTCTGTACACTTATATTGGTGATATATTAATCATGAATTCAAGCTATGAAGTCTTACAACAGACGCACGACCACTTTGGGTTACTTGCCGTGCTCTCTTTTTTTAGAAAGAGAATTTGAGATCATGATGGCATACCTGAATATAACAACAAAATACTGGAAACTATCCAAATTATACAATAACTCTACCTGAGCAAAAGAAAGAAATTTTCTGAAGCAAAGAGTGAGCTTCTTAAGCCAGAATGCAGCACTTCACTCCTTGCTTGGCTGGAACTGTCATTTGTGGGTCACATCAGTATTTTTAAAATTCTGAGAGTCGGCATATGCCATGATAAAGAAATATCAGAAAAGAAAAAAAAATGCCAAAAATCTGGAGAATTAGAAAAATAAACTTCTCTTTTTAAATCCTACCTAAGATTTAGACAAAGAAGTTTGTTTTTCTAATTCCTTTTAAAGAAGGCCAACCATATAGAAGACTATTTTTCTCTCTGCCTTTCATATGTCAGTAAAATTGTAATCAGCAAATCATGTTACTTTATTACCAGGCCAAAATCAATTCCTTTTTGAAAGCGTGCATTTTCTTTAAGGGATCCTTGCATTAGAATAGTGGATTGATTTAGGCTATGGTGCAATGTCGTTATTGGTTTATTTCCTTCAACAACTTTCAAGACTATGGGAATCTAAAATAACACCAGAAAATTAAACCCATACATCCTAAAACCCAGTGCATTTCTTTACTCACAGAGTTGTCCTGTGCTCTTTAGTGCATTCTATATGTCAATTAACTTCTGGTTACTTTGAAATGTATGTGCTATTTTTGATAAATACCGGAATTTTATAGTAGCTTGTCAACAGTAATTGCCAAAAATTGGGAGACAATACTAATATGCCTCCCATTCCTCTTTAGCACCAAAATAAACAAAAATAGCAAGACCAACTGAGTAGATGAAAAACTAGAAAACCTTCTGAAAGCAATGGGAGGCAGCAGGATTCCAGAATGCAGTTGGTTTCAGCCAAGAATATTGTTCCTTTTTTTGCAGAAAGGAATCTGGTAACAACTCAGAGTACAATGAAACAAAATGGGAAATGGTGCAACAGACCTCCCATGCGGATCACAATGCATGGCCGAAACGGAAAATGACAACTGTGACCATATTCAGAACAAACAACATGAAAGGATAGCGCTGCATCCAAGTGACATCCTCTTCATGATTAATTTGGCCACCTCTAAAATGAGCTGTCATCCTTGTTAATTTGAAAAAAAAAAAAAAAAAAAGAATTTAAACATAGGAGCATTTAATTTGGAAACTTTTTTATGACCAGCACTTTCTAGATTTTTTCACTATGTATATTTAAGAAGTTTTGATTGTATTCCCTGAATATGCTTCCTACAATAAAGCTCTAGGTGCAGCTCTGCAGCACTGTGTATGAGAAGGACAACCTGATACAGTGAATAAAATACTTGCATCTCTCTACTGAGATCAAGGTTCAAGGCTGCAGATGACCTTCATAAAACGGATTTAACTCAGCCTCTTCATCTGCCATGCAAAGGAATATACCACCATGCAGAACCAACATGACAACTTAAATTGAAACAAGACATAAGCCTATGAAGAAATGAATAATGAACTAGTTCTCAACACCTTCAACGGCTGTTGCTTTCAGGTAGAAGATAAGGTCAGTGTTAGGTCAGTGTTCTTCTGAACTTCATCTGTCACAGCTTTGGAGGTACTTAACTGTTATCAATGTAGCAATCTTTAAAAATATAAATATTCACAATACACAATTAAAAATAATGAGATCCACCTGAACACATATTTACAGTGTGCAAAAGACCAGAACAGCTCTGACAGGGCATTTATCAGGTAAATAACCCATGTTTTATTTATAAATATTTACCTATTATACTGGAAGACTTATTAATATCCTTTCCAATCCCCTGTGCATATGACATGCTTTTAAAAATAGGCGCTGATAATATATTTACTTGAAGGACCAGACTACATTGAGAAGATAAGTCATTTTATATCTTCTTCTGATATTTGCTCTAACGGGAGAATAATTATTAAAATGGCAACTGAATATTGTTAAAACAACGATGAAAACCTAAAGGAGATAAAATGATCCAAAGCTACACTGCTATGCTAGATCTCACGCAATTTCCATCCCAGTGAGAATGGTTTAGGCTGGTGCAACTTACCTATATGCACCGTATAAGCTCTTATGGGACTCCACCTCTGAGATTTCTATGTGGTGCAGGATGAGCATTGTTTGGGCACACTACCAAACTCACAAGTAGTAGCAACTCCCTGGCAGGACCCTTCCAACATTCCCCTTGAACCATAAAAATATACCACATGACACTCTTCTACCTGCCAGTTCTAAAGTATACCTCATAAATGAATGAAACCATTTCCCTGAAGGTTACAGGACAGGTTAAAGACACCTTGGTCATGAATCAAATGTTAAATGTTGGGTGCTAAATTTCCTCAAACTGCTCCTATGGGTCTTAGGGGCCACATGGGGCACAATATCATGCTAATGGATTTGGACCACCTAAAACCTTCTTTCTTCTTCTTTTTTTTTTTTTTTTTTTTTTTGGTCTTTGGGGCTAGGGTACTTTGGTGAGTTCCTAGAGGTTCTTTAGTTGTCTATCCTAGTATTCATTAAAGCATAAGTATTTTTCCATGGAGGGAGACTACAGATGTGTTTGGGAGTCCAGGCATATGCCAGTACAAAGAGGTATAGCATGGCACAGCACACATTGGGAGATTCAAAGCAGATTTGTTCAAGGGCAGGAGTCATGGGACATAAGACCCTTTCCCATGTCAGTGGGTCAAAGGACACAACACATGTTACTCACTTTGTTCCTGTTGGCTTTTGACTTTGTGGAAGTTTACAATGGAACACTTTGTTGTGTCCTACAGTATTCAGACAAGTCCTCAGATAATAGGAATCCCCATAGTTCAGTGCTCTGTTGTCAGACAGATGCCACAAAAAGCTCCTCACAATAACTCTGAAAGTCACAGGGAAATGAAGCCTAACCTAGCTTTCCTGTGAAGGAAAACCTCCACTAGAGCTGGGCGATGTCAAGAGAAGTCGCTTTCAGGAATTTAAGCAGTTTGTGTACATAGAAAAGTATAGTCTATGCTATACAAAGCAACTCAAAATGCAAAAAAATGCATCCAAACACTCCTTAGGTTTGGGTTTGGCTTTCCCCAAAGCATTAGACTCACAGTCTTTGCATTAGACCAGATATCTCAGATGCGGACCTTTTTGAACTTGGCTCTGGAGACGGTATGGGAAAGATTTTGTATTATACAAGACACAAGAAAGTTGTCTTCTCTTTCAAACCAATCATCACCATGGTGATTTTAAAAAGGAATGAGACTAAATGACATTGTGAATCTTCCCAGAGAACCATCTTTATGCTATTAGTTCATCCTCATCTGTAACATCTTTGGCTTTAAAAAGGCATATATATTTCCAAAGACAGCCATTTGAGAGTTGAAATAACCCTGCAGAGAAGTGGGAGAGCTATTTGCAGTAGTGGAAGCTCTTAAATGGCAGGATGACTCTGCCTGGGGCTGTGTGCTATAGCTGATACAACCCCTGCCTTGTAATAGCAATGTTGGAGACATACTTTCTCAGTGTGCAACCAGTGACAGACATGGCCTCCTTTGCCTCAGCCAACGCAGTAGAAGAGCTGGCAAGGTCCTGCCCCAAAATAGTCCGAATTATGTGACCATACCAATCTAATTGCCTGCCCTTTCTAAATGTTTTTTCCCAAGATGCATCTTGAAATTAAGATGGATGAAGGCAGGTCAGTCTGTGATAGAGATCTTGGTTAGACTGAGCTTGATATTGGAAGAGAACAAAAGAATAAGAAGTTAATAAAGATCTTTTGGAATAACTGTGTTAACCTAGGGCTGCTAAGACTGTTTTACTGTAGACTCACTCACCGACATCTTAGGGCTGTGCTCCTTCTTGCCCTGCACTGTCACTTAGGGATGAATAAAAGCTGATCTCTGCACTGTACAAATAAAAACAATCTTGTTATGTTTTTTTCTATACCTGCAGAGGAAACCTGATACCTGTTGAAAAGTGATGCCACTCGCTGTTTGGGTGCTGACCTTAGTTGACGAGTGGGACTGCCAGGAATTGAATTGGTGGCAACAATTCACAGCAAGGACCCGGTCTCTTACGCCTGGTGCCACAGGCAGAAGCAGAAATGACAAGCATATGCTGCTCTTTATATTGCTTGTAGGGGACTCCATGAATGGTACAAAGCCTTGCCATTTCTTTTCCGTTGCTCAACTAGTTGTACTGCAATATAAACATTAGCACAGTTTTCAGGGCCTTTTATATCTTGGAAAGGTACAAACGGGCAGTACAGCCCTGTACTGACTGTAAAATCTTGGATTTTACTCCTTTTTCCCATAAATCCTTTTAATGGTATCCTTGCAGGAGTTACCCAGAATTCAGGAGGACACAATACCATTAGGAAGGAAAGGAAAAAGAGAAAGGAGAGAAAGGGAGGAAAGAAGGAAACAAGGAAGGGAGCAAGGAAGAACATCCAGCCTATGAAAGAAGGAAACATCTGTCTGCTCTCAAGGGGCTGGCCCTGAGAAACAATATGAGCACAATCACTGTAGAGCATTGGTCTGATAGCTAAGGTCACTCTTTTGACATTGACTGCTGTAAATCTGACAGTGTAGGTAGATTCACTGTTGTGAATGGAAAACAGGCCAGTGGAATGGGTTCACTTGCCAGACGCTCACAGCCAGGGATGCTACCTAGGTGGGCTGCAGAGCATCCCAGCATTGCCAACTCACGAGTCAATGGTTTAAAACTTTCTGATTTCTTTAAGCTCTCAATTCCAAACCACAGGGCCTAAGAGGGCATTTTTACTAGCTACCTGTTTATTAAGAAAAAAGAAGCTTATATTGATGTTGAAGAATTACATTTATTCTCCCCTCCAAAACACCTGGAGTTACTTGACTCAGAAGTTTCGTACCTCAAAAGGCAAACAAAACCAAACATTTAGGCGAGACCAAACTTGGAAAATTTTACCCCCAAAGAAGGATTCTTCTGAAATTCATCTCACATAAAAACAGGAGATTCTAATGAAAACCTCAAAATAACATGTAATTATACTTTGCACTATGTCTCAAGGAATAATATGCTGTACTACTAATGAAGCAGCAAATAATGTGGCACCGACTAGATGGAGAAAAGCTTTTGTAGTTATGTGTAATTATATTTAATTTTTGGCCATGACTTCAGAGTAATTCTGAAACTGAGTGGAATTTTTGGTCCAGCTATTTGTCCTTGCATGATTTAAAATTGCAGTACTCCATTTAAGAATTAAACAACTCACTGTGTTGTGCAGTTTAAATTAAAATATGATGTATGTCTTAAAATTATAAAAGTAATTTTGCTAGTGTTATTTGCATGACTTTTCATAGACTCATAGAATAGTTTGGGTTAGAAGGGACCTTTAAAGTTTGTCTAGTCCAACCCCACTGCAATGAACAGAGACATCTTCAACTGGATCAGGTTGCTCAGATCCCTGTCCAAACTAACCTTGAATGTTTCCAGATTTGGGGCATCTACCACCTCTCTGGGCAACCTGTGCCAGTGTTTCACCACCCTGACAGTAAAGAATTTCTTCCTTATATCTAGTCCAAATCTACCCTCTTTTAGTTTAAAACCATTATCACTTGTCCTATTGCAACAGGCCTTACTAAAAAGTTTGTCCCCATCTTTCTTATAAGCCCCCTTTAAGTACTGAAAAGTTGCCATAAGGTCTCCCCAAAGCCTTCTCCTCTCCAGGCTGAACAGCCCCAAGTCTCTCAGCCTGTCTTCATAGGAGAGGTGCTCCAGAGAATCACAGAATGATAGAGGTTGGAAGGGATCTCTGGAGATCATCTAGTCCAATCCCCCTGCCACAGCACGTTCACCAACAGCTGCATGCAGTACCTCAAGTGGGCTCTCAGAAGAGCAGAGTAGAGGGGCAAGATCACCTCCCTTGACCTACTGGCCATGCTTCCTTTGATGCAGCCCAGCATATGGTTGGCCTTCTGGGCTGCAAGCACACATAGCTGGCTCATGTTGAGCTTCTCATTAACCAACACCTCCAAGTCCTTCTCAGCAGAGCTACTCTCAATCCCTTCATCCCCCAGGCCTTTACTAATACCAGGAGTTGCCCCGACCCAGGTGCAGGACCCTACACTTGGCTTTATTGAACCTCATGAGGATTACATGGGCACACTTCTTGAGCTTGTCCAGATCCCTCTGGATGGTATCCTGTCCCTCAGTTGTGTCAACCGCACCACTCAGCTTGGTGTCATCTACTAATTTGCTGAGGGTACACTCGATCCCACTGTCTGCATCATTGGTGAAGATATTGAACAGTACTGGTCCCAGTGCGAACCCCTGAGGGACACCACTAGTCACCAAGCTCTGTCTAGTCATTGAGCCATTGACCACTACCCTCTGGATGCGGCCATCGAATCAATTTCTCATCCACTGAACAGTCCACCCATCGAATCCATATCTCACCAATTTAGAGAGAAGGATGTTGTGGGGGACAGTGTCAAAGGCCTTACGAACTCCAGATAGACAACATCCATAGGTCTTCCCTTGTCCACTGATGTAGTCACTCCATTATAGAAGGCCATTAGGTTGGTCAGGCAGGGCTTGCCTTCAGTGAAGCCATGCTGGCTGTCCCAAATCACCTCCCTGTCCTTTATATGAAGCTGACAGGTCAGTAGTTCCCAGCATCCTCGTTTCTGCCCTTTTTAAAAATGGGTGCAATGTTTCCCTTTTTCCAGTCACTGGGGTTTTCACCTGACTGCCATGACTTTTCATATATCATGAGGATTGGCTTGGCAAATACATCAGCCAATTCCCTCAGGATTCTGGGATGCATCTCGTCAGGTCCCATAGACTTCTGTATGTTCAGGTTCCTCAGGAGGTCACAAACTTGGTCTTCTCTTACAGTGGGACAGACTTTTCTTCTCCAGTCCCCGTCTTGCAGTCCGTCCACTCGAGTGGTGTGGGAAGAGAGGTTGCCAGCGAAGACTGAGGCAAAAAAGTTGTTGAGTACCTCAGCCTTCTCCTCGTCCTTTGTTACCAGCTTTCCATTTTTTTACCTTCCTTTTCTGGTTGACATACCTGTAGAAGTCATTATTATTCTTTGCATTCCTTGCCAAGTTCAGCTCCAGCCCTACCTTGGCCTTCCTGACCCCATCCCTACACAACCAGGCAGCATCCCTATACTCTTCCCAGGATACCTGTCCCTGCTTCCACTGCCTGTGCATTTCCTTCTTGTCCTCTATTTCCACCAGCAGGTCTTGTCTAGGCCATGCCAGTCTCTCCCTTTCCTTTCCTGATTTCTTACACCTGGGGATCGAGTGCTCTTGCACTCTATGAAAGGAGTCTTTAAAGATCTGGAAGCTCTGTTCTGCGCCCTTTTTGTCTGCAAAACAGAAAGATTAGAGCAGCTGCTAATAACTAATATGCTGTAACATATATCTAGCTGCAATTCATTATCACTGTACACTTCTGAAAACTTGAAATGAAAAGAGAAAGTATAATTCTTTATATTATTTTGAAGGCAATTAGACAATTTTGTTAATCTGCACTGTAAAACACAATATTATGCTTGAAGTCAATGCTGGAAGAAAAGGAATATTTCTGCTTCATAAAAATATGCTTTCTATTGTCTTTCTTTTGTATTTTTGTTATTTTTTCGTTTAGTTTCAACTCACGCTGGTACTACATACTTCCTTTGCCCTTTCCTGAATGCAGGAGGATGATAGAGGATGACACAGGCTCATCAAAACAGAAAAAAAATTCCAAGCAAGCAGATAAACACCATTCCTGCCTGTGCCTGGTCTCCTCCTTCTTCCTGCTGGAAGGGGCAGACAGTTCCTTCCCTCTCAGGATGGCCCGAGGCTTGCAAACCAAGCAAATATGTTTCCAACTTTCAGAGCCAACTTACTGCATAGGTAGAATCAGCAGCTGCGTAGGATGGTAACTTGTTTCGCATAGGCATGTTTTCTGATCTTCTTATGCCCAGACATATAGAATTATCTCAAATAACATTAGTGCTATGGAGAAGTGTGGAGCTTGGCAGAGAGAGGTAGTAGATAGGTGTAAAGGACAGCTAAGTCTCTGCTACAGGTAACGAACTTTTCTGCAACAAAACCCCAGATATAGCCAAAGACAGCAGAGGGAGAATCACGGAATCATGGAATCACAGAATTTTCAGAGTTGGAAGGGACCTCTAGAGATCATCTAGTCCAACTCCCCTGATAAAGCAGGATTGCCTAAAGCACATTACTCAGGACTGCATCCAGGTGGGTTTTGAAAATTTCCAGAGAAGGGGACTCCACAACCTCCCTGGGCAGCCTGTGCCAATGCTCTGTCACTCTAACTGTAAAGAAGTTTTTCCGTGTATTTGAACAGAACTTCCTATGTTCCAACTTGTGCCCATTGCCCCTCGTCCTGTCACTGGGAACCACTGAAAAGAGTCTGGCTCCATCCTCCTTCAACCCACCCTTCAGATACTTGTACGTAATAATAAGGTCTCCCCTCAGCCTTCTCTTTTCCAGGCTAAAGAGTCCCAGCTCTCTCAGGCTTTCCTCATAAGGGACATGCTCCAATCCCTCAATCATCTTAGTGGCCCTTCACTGGACTCTCTCCAGCAGTTCCGTGTCCCTCTTGAACTGGGAAGCACAGAATTGGACACAGTATTCCAGTTGTGGCCTCACCAGTGCCAAGTAGAGGGGGAGAATGACCTCCCTCAAACTACTGGCCACAGAAGAAAGCCCTGGATCTTAGACCACTGCATCCTCACCCCTTTGGAGCAGGCTATTAGTCCTAGCCACTTTCCTCTTGTTCTTCTCCCTTTCTCTTGCCCTCACCATGCCAAGAGGTGCAAGAGATTAAATAGGGTCTTTTGGGAGGAATAAGAAGAGGCAATGTATTCTCAGGGTGGGTGCATAAAGGCCTGTGTGAATACGGAAGTGGGGGTGGACCAGGGGGAAGAAAATGGACAGAGATTTTGAGGCAGAAGGTGAGGGGGATAGGAGTGTGGCTGGGAGAGAATTAAAGAAACTATACACCTGCCTATGTGTTCCCTGACGTCTTGCACAGTCTGATGAAAACCTGTTGTCTCCTCCACTAGTCTCCACTGACGTGTCTCTCAGCCTCCCTCACTTTGTACTCAGACCTTTCAGTGACCATGAATTTCCTTGACAATAAAATGATATATTTTTTGCATCACAAGAAGCCTAGAGCTTGCTGTGTTCCTGTCAGTCCCATTTACAAACAGCTGAAGACTTCACCGTATTATGAACAAAATTAAATTTTGCCATTCTCAAAAGAAGGACAAATATCTTTCATATAGTCTAATTCCTGTCAATAGCAAAGTCTGTGGTGGTAGCAAAGGATGAGCCAGTAGAGCACTGTGTATGTTTTACTGGGAAGTTTGCTTGGTGTCTATAACATGAACCAATTGGGGAAGATGGTGCTTGTGGAAGGCAACTTCTCAAGACATAACATGTTGAAGAAGCTGCAGCTGCATCTGTGAGATCAGGAAAATCTCTTTCTCTTTCACTTACAACTGCGATGACATTGTTTTCTTATGCGTACCGCTACAGGCAACAGGCTATGCCTAAAACAAGACCTTTAATGAGGGCTTACTAGTCTGTACATTTGAAGTGGGATTCATCTAACCAAATACAAGTACTTATTGTGTGTTCTCACTCTATAGAGAGAATTATGGACTTCTAGCTAGTGATTTGTGTAATTCTAAAGTAGAAATCTGACACAGATGAGTTTAAAAGCTCCCTAAGCATGCCCTAAACATGTTTGTCTCTCAGAGGACTGCCTCTAGGTAGCCCAACTCATACACAGACAACTGTCCATCTTATCACTCAAAATGTCTGAAGAGACACAGAGAAATACTTTCACCGTCTGTAGAAAACATGGGCACTTTTTGGGGCAGCATAATAAATCCTGCGGTAACAAGGAGGAAGAGAATTTGCCCTGGCATTTCTATTCTGAAGATACAGAATTTTTGGCTTTTCTGTGTATTTTATCCCAGCTTTTTTTTCCTGAATTTTAACTTTTTAAGAGAAGTTGTGAAAGAGTGAAAGAAAAGTATCACCTAGAAACAATCAAGAACATTTCAAAAATTAAAAATGAAAAGATAATTGTAATAGTAACAGCTGAAATTATACTAACTATGCACATAATTATAATAATAAATAACTGAAAATGTAATAATTTACAGCATCTGCATTTTCTTCTCTACTGAGAGGTTCATGTCAAAATCAGGTTTATTATAAAAATAAGAAATACAGATTCTTACTTTGTGAAGAGGTAGTAAGCATTACAGTCAGAAGTTTTAGAAAGCAGCAACTGTTAGGCGAAGCTTTGCAAAATACTTTTGTTTCCATGTAGTGAAAACATTTTCAAAAGAACTCGGTTTCTAAGAGTTCTGAAAATCTGTCCCAAGGCATTGTAATGGGAAATGATGAGTGCAAAGAAGCTTTGAAAATCTGATCTTTATTTAGGTATTTTAAACAAGAATAAAATGCATAATACCTAAAATATTGGTGTAACGATTTAACAGTTCCTGTGCACATGCAGACCAAAGTAAAAAAGATTAATTTTCTCTACGTGACAAAAGTAAGAGGTAAATCTGCTAATTGCACTTCCAGTAAATTAATTACAGTGTTCTGATTAATGCAATAGTCATTGCTGTTCCTTCAACAATTCACACAAAATACAATGAGCTATAGTGTCCAAATTCTTCTCTTTACTGACAACATCATGTTTAGGTGATACCTATAGAAGTAAGAAATTAAAATTATTATGCTGCTTTTAGTCTCTAGTGTCATGGTTTAACCCCAGCCAGCAACCAGGACCACACAGCCACTTGCTTACTCCCCCCTGACCCCAGCAGGGTAGGGAGAAGAGGGAGAAAAGGAGAGGAAAAAAAAACCTTGTGGGTTGAGATAAAGACAGTTCAATAGGACAATAAGGGAATAGGATAGTAGTAGTAGTAGTAGTAATAAGAGTAATAATAATAATAATGATAAAAAATATACAAAATAAAGTGATACAACACAAGTTGCTCTCACCACCCGATGATCAGTTGCCCATCCCATCCCAAGCAGTTATTGCTGATTCTTGTCCCCTGGCCAACCTCCATTTATATACTGAGCATGACATCCATGGTATGGAATATTCCTCTGGCCAGCTTGTCCTATCTGTGTTCCCTTTCAGCCTGTATGGGAAGCTGAAAAAGTCCTTAACTAGTGTAAACATCATCTAGCAACAATTAAAACAATATGTGTTATGAACATTATTCTCATACTGCATCCAAACCACAGCAGCTACTAGAAAGAAAATTAACTCTATCCCAGCTGAAACCAGAGCATCTAGGCAAAGCATTTGCATTGGGCATTTTTGCATATATTTCCTTATTTTATCTTTTACAACAACAGCGGTAACAACTTTACACCTGTATTGGGATGCTATGTTCCCTCTTTCACACAGAATTTCACAGAGAATGGTCAGGGTTGGAAGGGACCTCTGGAGATCATCTAGTCCAACTCCCCTGCCCAAGCAGGGTCACCTACAACAAGTTGCACAGGAGGGGTGATTTTTCCCTGAGAAAGAAAATCCTACTTTTGGCTAGCTCAACAATAAATTCCTCTACGCCAGACTGCACAAATACAGATATGTGAGCCTCACTAAAGCTTTAGCTTCAGAACATGCCACAGGCCAGTTCCTTTCCCTAAAAGCAGAGTCTTGTGTTGATTCAAAAGAAATATTCCTTCTTTTTTCTTTCCTCCCTTCATCATTATTTTCTCTTCTCTCTTTACTGGATATTCCTGATGGATTTTCTTCCTATGTTAACGTATATTCTCTCCCCAGTTACACTGCTGTCTGAACATTCTGTGTCCTGGTTTCATCTAGGAAAGAGTTTTCTTTCTTGTGATTGCTGTGAAAGGAACATTGACAATACCTACTGGTTTTAGTCATTGCTAAGTGATGTTTACACTATTCAAGGACTCTTTTCAGCCTCCCATAGAAGCATAGATAGAATGATGGAACGGTCAGTGAAATATTCCATACCATAGACATCATGCTCAGTATATAAATGGGGGTTAGCCAGGTGGCAGGAATCCTCAACAACCGCTTGAGATGGCGTCAATTCACCAGGCGGTGAGAGTGACCGATGACACTATTATTATTGTTCTTATTATTGCTATTTTTCCTTTTTCTGTTATTGTTTTTATTAAACTATCTTTATCTCAACCCATGAGGCTTTTTTACTCCCTTTCCCTCTTTTTTTCTCCCTATTCCCCTCACTTCTCGGTATGGGGGAAGGGAGGAGGTAAGCGAACGGCTGTGTGGTTCTAATTGCCAACTGGGGTTAAAGCATGACATTCTGTTTTAAGTGGGGATCCCACTGCTCTGCTCTAAAAGGAAAGATTGGGACCTGTCCCTTGTTGAAAAATCCCACTAAGAAACATTTTTTTTGAGCATTCATCAATACTTCATTTAAAAAAATAACTTCTCCTAATGGCTCTTCCAGCTGAATACTACTATATTTGCTGACTTTAATTTACACAATATGATCACTAATCTTGATATCACAGTTCTCAAGTCAGCATCATTCCTCATCTTTTGTTTTCTTTCCTTCACACCTGGCTGGAACAATTACATACTGTAGAGAGTGTCAAAGGCAAAGCCTAATAATTGCATAACAATAAATTTTACAAACCCAGGAAAGATTTGATTGCCTGTCTGTAAAAGCCATTTTCTGCATCATTATTAGTCAGCTATTATGTGGATCATTTTAATCACTAATTAAGGACATGTCTTGTCCTATTTCTTCAGTGGTAGCTACTAACACAGAATAATACAGTTTTAGTCAAAGGCAGAGGCCTCATTTGAAGTGGTAACAGTTGACCTCCACATACAGATTTTGGTAGTGGCTGATTTCTCAGCTCTATATGGTGATGGCTTATATAATTTCTAAACCAGCACCGAGGCTGATTTTTTTTTTTTTTTCAGGTACTTCAAAACTATGTTATTGTTATGTAATAAAAAGGAGAATTCTCAATGGCACCTGAAAGGAAAAAAGATCCAAGACACAGGTGAAATACATACGAACTGCAGATTTTCCATGCTGTCTGCACAGTGTTGGTGTATTTTATAACATAATTGCAAACCACTTGTAAGGCAAGACCCTGTCTTCCTCAAAGTCATCTCCCCAGGTCTATACAGATCAGGTAGAACAGCTTGCTAACAGCTCCTGACAAAGATGAGGCCTCCCCCAGTGCCTGCTCTCTGAGCAGAGCCCACACATAGTCTTCCCTAAGGTATAGGAAAATCTCGTGTGAAGTCTTCACACACTTGTGGATTTACCGAACTTGTCACTGGGTGAAGACTAGGTAAATGAGAAGATCTTTTCTACCTTTCGGCTCTGTTATTCTTGGATTTTCCCTTCTGAGGCGGTGTTAAATCTGGCAGAGACAAAGCACAGTCTGTATCTAATCACTACAGCTGATGATTGCAGCAATAACCAGGTCAGGACAGAGTCACTGATCCATTAGCGTAGCTTTATCAGAAAGTTTGTAAAGTTACATTAACAGATGTATATAATTCTAAACTCAACGTTACCAACAGACCTAAAGATTTATACTTTAAGCAACCATCTTTCACTGCCTCATATATTGTGGGGCTGCTGAAGATGGATTTTAAATGTTTTTTATGGCAGCAAAATGATTAATATTTCAAATTTGGATATCTTCCCAAACTGCTGATACTCTGGCCAATGGTGCACTTGTGTTTAAAGCCTCAGAAAAGTGGAAAGGTTCTGCTGGGTTATTAATGATTAATTTGTTATCCTTTGAGATGTCAGATTGTTTAACATTTACTAATGCCTTTTTTTTCATACTACAGGTCAGCTATGGTGTCTTATGTGTAGCTATGACACACCAATTACTATATAAGTCTGTTTGTAGCACTCCAAGTGTATTTCATTGCATTTCACTTCATTTCTTTTTTCTTTTCTTTTCTTTTTTTTTTTTATTTTTAATTTTCAGGCAGTTTACTTGTTTTCTTCTGTTATTGATACTGAGTGAGCCCTGATCACTGAGCAATTAATTAAAATCTCCCCCTCTCTACTGAAACTTCCCAACCCAGCTGCTCCCTCCCCTTCTTAAACTGTCCTTGGATCAGCCTAATACAAGTGCAAGAGTTCTTCACATCTAGTCTTTAAAATTAGAATCTCTGTCTTGCTTTTTCAGCACATTAGTCTCTTTGGGTGGTACACAAAGACTCTAATAGAGTCTGTGGACCACTGTGTTAAAAAAACATGCAAACAATAATTAAAAAAAAAAGGAAAACCTTTAAAATTCTTATTAGTTTAGTACTCACTCTCAGCTGCTCAACACCTCCCTATCTTACTGCCTAACCTACTATAAAAGTCACACTTCAAGGCTTAAAAACTGGTCTCCAGGCAAAGCTTCTTTCCAATACCCTGATACCT
This sequence comes from Charadrius vociferus, assembly GCF_000708025.1. Lineage (NCBI taxonomy): Eukaryota > Metazoa > Chordata > Aves > Charadriiformes > Charadriidae > Charadrius > Charadrius vociferus. Next base: position 463,049 of record NW_009647595.1, read on the forward strand.
CTGGGCCAACGTCTACATTTAGCATATAACTCTTCTATCAGCTGTGAGGCTTGCAGTATAAGGAGTTAAACCCTCCAACTTTTTGAGGATGATCTAATTTAAAACCTCTAATGCTTTAATTTCTTGTTTTGGGCTACCGTTCCCTGTAATCTGCGGTATTTGTGATAGTAACGAATTAAAGATTGCTGGACAGCAGTTATAAGATGTTAATAACCAACTTCCTATTTCAAATAAAAACATCTGCTGACTTGACATGTGCACCTGAGAATATCTGGGTACATTGAATATTCCTGTGGTCTCAAGATTGTTCTATTTTGTTCATGGCATAGGAAGGATTAGCGTGTTGGCATAGAGTAATTTTGGTGGAGAGACAAATGTTAGTGGGCAACATGCTGTGTCTCTGAGCAGGTAGCAGTAAAATTTGTAAAGTCTTTACTTTTAACCATCTTCTAACTGGATATATAAAAATAATTTCAAATGTTTTTAAATAAAGGTCTTGTTCCTGAGGAATGGGTAATTTTTTGGCTAAAAAAAAAATATATAAAAATCAAACTATCCAAAAGCATTTTGGTGAGAACAAATTGGTTGCAAAAAAAGGCACTCTGAGAAACCTTTCAAAATGTGTTCAATCTGTCAAGCAATAAATAACCTTCACACCTGATTTGTTTCAAATTAATGAAGTCTACAGCAGCTACCAGTTTGTTTTAAAATGAAACTGCTTCCCTACCCAGTCGGGGTATCATAGATTTTAACAAATAGAGACGTTCAAATCATTTTCACAGCAGTGAACTGAGTGATTTAATGAGGCTGAAGAAAGGTAAGATTGATTGAAAAACTCTGGAGTATATGGTATCTCTTTCTCAGATGGTAGTATGTATACTGAAGACAGAAAGGTAGGTAAATGAAGAAATAAGAGAACATCAATCAGGCCTTTATCATACCCCTGTACTGCTGTTAGGTCTTTGTCTAATGTGCCATTGTGTTGTCTGTATTAGGAAGGGAAGAGGACTTCATTCTTGTCCAAAAATATGTACAAAGCCACTGGGCTGGTAAGGGACCAGCCAGCTACAAACTCTGAAGGTCTCTGTTTATCTCCGTGTGAATGTTTTTTTCAACACAATAAATAGATTATATCATCACAAGTGATACCTTTTTGTGTTGTATGTGTCCTGCATCCCTATTTTCTTGATTATAGTAGATGTTTTATTGATGAAATACTTATCCTTTAAATCGATAAGAATATACTCTGCCTTTTAGAAAACCAGAGCTCAAAATGCCCTTTATAATTACCAAGACAGTGTATATGCATAAATATCATTGTCTTATAAAGTCAGAAGCTGAAAATATTGTGACTTATCTTAGATTATGATGCTGTAGGACAATATCAGAGAAATAAAAGGATAGTTGAAAAAAGCTATACCACAGTTGAATTAGTCCAATAGTTAATTTTAGGCTATTACCAGATTAAAATACATTGTCCTACAAATTAGTTCTTAATCACCATGTGGTCCCAATGGCCACTGCAGTTTTTTAGAAAATAAATAAGAAATGGGACATGAGAGAAGATATAAGCATCCAGCTTCCAACAGTCAAAAACATCAGGACTTCCTCAGCCAGAGGCAACTTCTGGACTGCTGTATTGAGTTAGTTTGGGATGGATTTCATTTTCTTCATAGCAGTCTATATGGTGCTATGTTTTAAACTGGTCACCAAAACAGTGTTGATAACACTCCAGTCTTTTTGCTACTGCTGAACAGTGCTCACACATCAGGGCTTTCTTGGTTTCTCACTCTGTCACCCCAGTGAACGGGCCAGAAGACGACACAGCAAGGAAAGGTGACCTGAAGTGGCCAAAGAGATATTTCACACTGTATAGCATCATACTGAGCAATAAAATTTGGGTGACAGTTTTCCCAAAGTTGCCATTCCTTCAGGACTTGCTGGGCATCTGTCTGCCAGTGGTGAGTAATTTCTTTTGCATAACTTGTTGGTGGGGTTTTGGTTTTTTTCCTTCACTTATTAACCTGTCATTATCTCCATCCAAGAGTTTTCTCTCTTTTGCCCTTCCAGTTCTCTCTCCCATCTCACTGAGGGGGAATAAGTGAGTGACTGGGAGGTGCTTAGCTCCCTACTGGGGCTAGTACACCACAAGTATCTTATAGTCTGACTGCCAATAACCCATTCTTTATTAATTTGCTCTCTATTAATGACTGTCAGTATTTTTCTCAACTCATATAATTAAATAGATTTATTCTGGTTTTAATCTGTATCCCCGAACAGATTCTTATTCATTTATTGTGAGAGGCAGATCTACAATGACAGTTTATGGTATCTAATACCTATTTTTAAACATTTATGTCCAGTACTGATAGACTCAACATCAGTTTACTTCTGAACCATCTGGCGTAATAAAGGAGGAAAACGAGGAAACACAGTAGAAATATCAGAAAATATAGGAAAGGGTTGAACCGATCTCAAATCTAGGAGATTTCATCATCATTACATGGGGTCTCCATGCTCTACTACCCGTCTCGTGGATGTCTCACCTTTTCTCTCTCACTGTCCAAATGAATGATTTTTACATCCATGTATGTCCTGGTTTGAGGTCAAACGGAACCTATTTTGTTCAGTAACTTTGCTTCTTAGCTGGGTCTCTCTAACTACTGAAATTAACAGCATATTGCGCAGACAATGTTCACTCTCTCAGAGTGATAAGACCAATGTTTATAGCTGATGCCCAGCCATGGTATGCAGAGAGGACCTTGCTTATACTTATTGCTATAGCACCCAAGGGCAACCAACTTTGTTATTTGCCCCGTTGGAGGGTCAGCAGCGGAAAAGTATAGTGGGGTCCCACCTGGAGGGAGTAGTGGACAGGATGGGTGACCCAAAACTGACCAACGAGGGTATTTCATCCCGTCTGCCTTATGCTTAGTATAAAAGCTGAGGGATCAAAGGGTCAGCTCTCTCTCTTCCTTCAATGACCAACGTCTGAGGAGGACTCTGTTTGTCTGCCTTTGATCCCGATCCTGAATGCAGATCCGGAATCCAGTTCCCATCCATCACTGAGTCCAGCCTGGGACTGCCCCAGTGCCAGCCAGTGTCGTGATTGTCATCTTGGGAGCTTGATACAGTTTTGTATATATTTCATTATCTCTTTTTAATTTTATTATTAGTATTTCTGTATAGTAGTTTAGTTCCTTCTAAACTCATAAGTCTCTTTTTCCTCCTCTGCCCCTCTCATTGAAGAGGGACGGAGGGGAGCATCTGTCGGTCCCATCTGGGGTCCCCCAGGTCCCCAGGAACCAATTTGGCCTAAACCACGACAATGTAACAAAGAGTGATTATCTTACATGAGAATGTCTTGTCATTCAAAGAATGACTTTCACTGTCTTTCAAAATTAACATGACAATAATACTTAATAAATTATTCCAATGATCCTTTCTAATTTTTTTTTTTTAACCTAATAAGATTGAGAGATATCTTACTCACTCATCAGTTTAGTAGATACTGAATTTTAGGAGAAGGTACATTGCTAAGCATAATTGATGCCAAAACCACCAGGCATCCCGGTTCAGTACATGAGATGTATCCGTTTCTTTAGCATGGTTAGCTAGATATCACTATAGTCAGTTGTCTCCTATAAATTCTTATTCAGGTGCAAATATATCCCTGTGCATCATACTCATTACAGAAGAAAATATTAAAAACTGACTGTTTTCACATCTACAATTTTTGCTTTAATAAAGTTAACTTTCCAAAAGAAAAGCATTTTATTTAAGGTTTCTGAGTAATTTATTTCTATTGGAATGAGCACTGTAATTTGCATAATGATTCCAAGTCAGGCTGCAGCAAAACAATATAGGGTATGGTCTGCATTTAGATCTGATGTCCCAATGTGAATGGCACATTTCCTTAGATGCAGAAGTAGTAAAACAAAGATTGCATAGAACCTGCTCCATTTAGAAAATGAACACAGTGGGTCAGATTATTCCTTTTTTTAATTTAATTTTTTAAGAGACTTCAGTTCCAGGATAGCATCATATAAAAAGCAGATAGAACAGAATAATATATTAATTCTTTTTAGTAGGTGTATGAGTGCTACTTATTACAGGTGCTGTCAGCTCTTTCAGTGTGGGAAAATTGTTATGTGATGACCTTATACTATTTTTTTAGGTCAAGTTTACATTAATCATATGGATCTCCTCCCAATTTCTGTTGCAGGAACTTTACAGCAGTACTGCTCTGCTAGCCAAATTCTGTTCTCATTCACAGTTAGAAGCCAGAATAACTACAATGACTTCAGTGAAACTGTGTTGGCCACAAACCAATGCAAATGATAACAGAATTCAGTCTGTTTAGTTCAGTGGGCCTCCAACAAATTCTCTTGAATGTCTTGACAGAGCTGAGTTCTAAGCCATTTTAAAGCCATTCTTCTAACTTCTGAGGAAAATTTCCCTGTCATCATAATGAATGTTCTTTGTCATTAGTGACTCTCATCTTCTAAGATACCATCAATACTTTCTATGTCATCTGTATGCATTGTTTCTTAAGTGAGGGCTAGATTCAGTCATATACATCAGAAGTACATCAACATAAGTACCTTAAAGTAGTCATGTCAGTTGCAGTCGTGCATTTTCACAATTCCATTTCAACACAAGCCCAAAAGGCCACTCTGACCAGTTTCTTCTTCAGGCTCCTGATAAAAAAAGAAATTGTTTGCAATTGATAACTAGCATGATAATGTTAACACGTATATTTTGCAAGCACAGAAATTTTATCAATATCAGACTCATTACATTATTTCTGTTAAATGTGGCTCTTGTTCAAAAACATTTCCTCAGTCTGCCATTCTGTGTTGAAAATATTAAGTACTGCTAATTTAGCTGGTTTATTCTCATTTTAAAAAGGGAAAAATATGTTTTAAAAATAGTTTAGTTGTCTCCTACATAGTCATCAGAAACCATCTGTCTCTGTAACATTAATGAAAAATCTTGGCTCAAGAATTGCAGAGATGAGGCGGGCAAGAAGAGAGATTGGATAAGGATGCAGGAGAAAGACAAAAGCTACTTCTCCTCCCTGTAGGTGAACGGAATAAGGATGTGGCTGAGCAAGAAGAGTGAAACTGGGATGAGATGAAGCACATATTGGAACTGCATTAGAGAGGATAGCAGGGGAAACTCTGCCATTAGAAAAGGCAGGACCGAGACAGGCTTGGAAGAAAACTAGCTGAAGAGTCTGTGCTCAGTTAAACACTTTCTTCTTCAGTGCCTAGAACAGAACCAAATTAATTCAAGTCTTACTAGCCCTTGGCTGTCTGCCTGTACCTGTGACATCTGTTGCTTTGTATGCTCACAGAGAGGCTGACAGCATGGTATTGTTATCAGTTGCTCTGGTAGCTCCAAAAGATTTGTGTGGTTGGTATAAAGGTTGGCTTCATAATAATGTCTAACAGATTGTATGTGGGCTTTTGAAATAAATCTCCCAATAATCCCTACTTTCTGTAGCATGATTATCTTTCTGGAGTGGTTAGGAACTGGATTCTTTTTGTGTGGAAGTAAACCAAAAGATGTATCCTGAATCTGTTCCTTTCTGTAACGGTAGTCAATCCATGGGACCGGATGAGAACTAGTCAAAAATAAATCTCCACAAAATGGCTACAGTGGACATCAGTTCTTTCCTGTACGCTCTGCAAAGTGGACTCACACTCATTTCCCAATGAGACATGGCTTTGGATTCCACTATTCCACAGTGGTCAATCACCAATGTGATATCCTATAGATATGTGCTCTTTTTTAAAAAAGGAATACACAGGTCAGAATACAGTTAGCATCAGAAGAACAAATGAACAGAGTCTAGAAAAGCTATAATTAAGATAACACAGGAAAACTTAATTAGCACATTCACAGTACATAAACATGTATATATACCTGTCATGTTTTGATGTTTATTGCCTTTAAGTACACAGCTTCCCTTTTCTCCTTAGGATCCCTTCTTCCTTCATGGATACTGTTCCCTCTTCCAATTGGCGTTTTATTTTCTTGTTAGTGTAAAACATGACCCCACCCCATCTTTCCTACACATTAGCTAGACCTACAGTGAAAACTGAGTTATTTGTTTACCTCATCTGGTGTTCACTGCTGCAATACGGAGTTGTTGAATGGACATTCGTGGCTTTGCACATTAATACTATGGGGTAGTGGCTTATACTATCTGGCTCTGACAGCTTTGGCATAGGACCATAGCACTCACAAATCAGCAGCATATGGACATTTTGGGCAACCAATGAAAAACTTGGGTTTGTGGTGTGTTTAGCATTATGTAACTTACATTATTTTAACATAGTCATTTCCTGATCTGCCACCACCTTTCTGAGTGCTTATCATTTTGGAAAGATGAATCAAGCAGACAACTGTGAAGGCTATATTTTAAAAGATTTGTTGACCATAAACATGAAACTACATCTATGAAGGGACAGAGATCAGAATTGCGGTCTCTGTGGCAGATTGAAACTGCATTACCTGCCTCTAACAGCTCCATTTGTTACTGTTACCTAGTCAGAATAAGGTTGTACAACTTTATTCCAAACATTACTTCATTACCTTATTTCTGAGTGCTTGATTTTGAGATCCTAATATTCATAATTGTTTTATATAAACTAAATAATAAATAAAATTAATAAATAAATTGATTCGATGTCAGTTGTGGTTGCAAGTACTGAGTACCTCTGAAGTTTCTTACTTCAGATTTGTTGAAGGAAAAAAAACCCATAATTGTATGGTGCTGCACAGTCCTATATTACTTTTTTACAATGAGGGTGGTGAAACACTGGAGCAGGCTGCCCAGAGAGGTGGCAGCTGCCCCATCCCTGGAAACTTTCAAGGTCAGGTTGGACGGGGCTCTGAGCAACCTGATCTAGTTGAAGATGAGTAGAAGCTCATTGCAGGGGGGATTGGACTACGTGACATCTAAAGGTCCCTTCCAACCCAAACTATTTTATGATTCTATGATTTACCACTTCATGATCTATGGAAAGCTTTTCTTTTCTTTTCAAAACCTTTAGGACAGGCAGCAAAATCTTTCCTTTGTTACCAAAGAGGAAAAGTTTAAAATTACATTTAACACAGTCTTATCTATAGATTTTAAAGCAATAATATAGTTTCTGATGTGTGAGAAACCCTAGTAGAAACTAAGGATCCAAAGTTAATCTTTTTAAGGTATATTTAACCAAAGTAGTATTTCTATTAACAACGGTTTGCATGCAATTTGTAAGGCAATTCAGAATCACTAGTCAGAACTAATGTAATCTTCCTATAATCCTTTTCTTGGATCAGAGATATGGATTTTCCTTCTTTGCTTTTAAAGTATGGGTGAATGACTTGAATCTAGGAGAATGTCTTACTGTTATTTGCATCAACAGTGAATTTCATGGATACCATGAAAGAAATTAAGATTCTGATGCAGCTAAAAAGGACAGCAGCAAAAAAAGTTTATTACTTGCAAACAATATCCTATTTTACACCCTTAACAATAAATGCTGTGTGTTTTTAGGATGATACAGGATTAGCCACTGGTGGCAAGTAGATAAATACCACACGGATATTGTGGTAACATCTAATCATTAGCATGTGGACTTTGAAAATTTATTTAACTGTAAGTATAATCACTGATTTCCATTAGTTCACAACAACTGTAAATAAAAAGACTCCTTCACAAAGAATAAAACTCATAAAGGATTCAGAGAGAGGGTAATGTCTGCTTTTGCTGTGAGGCAGTTATAATAATCACAGCCATTAAAATGAATGCCCTTTTAAAAATCTTTTTCCTCCTGAAGTACCTACCTATGATATTCCAAACAACTGTATCTGCCTCTTGGCACCTATTTAAGTTATACCTGGCAAATGAAAACTGAATTAACAATAATACTCTAAAAATCCCTAAGGCAATATTGAAACTTTCTATACTTATAGAAGAAAACAGTTGTTCTTCAAATGGCTGGCAGCACCATCTCCAGGCTTTATAGTAACAGATGCCAATGAAAATGATTGCATATTTCTTTCTTCTCACTAGATAACCTTCAGGCGTAATGATTTCAGGCTCTCTGATTTTCTGGCTTACTTTCCATACATATTACATGCAATAGCCTCAACACCAAAACTTGCATGTCAGTCACATACAGGATAGTTGAAAATAAACCCAAGGTTTAATTTATTGCTCTGGCTTATGGTATTCCACATGTAAATGCTATATCCCTCTGAGGAACTGAAGTGACCCCAAAGGCTGAGTCCTGTCCTTTGCAGAGATGTTAACTGGAGTCCAGAAAAGTCTATTGAAGTGTACACTGTAACCCTCCTTCCTGTACCAGTGCATTTTGGGCAGCTTTTGGCCATTTGTCTAACTCTGTCCTCTGCTAGGCCCAGGGAGTTCCCCAATGCTTTAGTGCTCTTTGATCTCTTTTCTTTGACTTGGCAAAACAGTTCTGCCCTCAGGGTGGAACGAAGGAATCCTGCACTCACAGCCATAAATCTGGCAACTGTATTTAAGTTCCTGTTAGGATCCTGCTTATCTAGGCAACTCCTTTACATTTCTTGCTTTGCAGCTCTGTTGTTCTAAATCCATGGGAAGCAAATAGTCAGAGATATGCACAATATACATTAAGAAATAATATATATATCATAGTTAATCACAGTCTAGTGTGCATTGGGGATAATGGAGTGTTTCTTTTATGCCTTTAATATTTGAATACACAGAGGTCTCTTTTCTATACTTATTCCAGTCTAAATTCTTATTGTCAGAATATGGGTAGACAGAACATAATAAAGTATTGTGAATATTTTACAAAGCAATACTATTTTCTCACTTTTACTAAAGATTCTGCTATGTTCTAGGGTCATATTAGTCTACTGCATCCACACTTATAGGCATTGTTATCTTCAAATCACCTAGTATGTTAAGAACCTTCCTCTCTTCCCCAACTCCTGGGAGAAAGGCTGAACAATTTCTACCACCAAAGTGTTATCTCATTTCTATTACACTTATCCACAAGATCATAATACATCTATGTGCATGATAATCTGATCCTTCCCTATTTTAACAATAATTTTCATAACCTGGAAGCACAGCAAATGTATATACAATTATTTCAAATAAAACTGTATCGTTAAACAAAACTGATCCTAACACCATCTCCTTAAACTCTTTTAATTGCTTTTGATCCTAATAACTCCTATTTGGTACTCTCTTTAGCCTTTGTTTATCTGTCTTTCAATTCTAGTATTAACCCCCTTCTACTTCATCTTAAATCAGAATTGCCTTTGCTTAAAACTCAATAGTGTAATTTAATTGTATTACATCTGTCTATGAATAGCTATCAAAAAAAGGATATTAGTTTTGACTGACATCTTCTAGCCAATGTACATGGACAATCTTAATAGCAGCTAATAATAAGTACATCACTGATCTTGTAGCTCACATAAAAATCTTATATTAGGTGAAAGAAATTGTCTATCTGTTCTCTAGTCCTCTCTGATAGTATAAAATGCTTCAGCAGAATTATATGCCTGTAGTAGAGGCATATTCTCAAATATTTAGTAACTTGTTAATATCTTTTTCATAAGCTTATCATCCAAATCTTTGAAACGGATGATTTTATGGAAATCGTTATGCTAGATATGTGTGAGAATGGCTCTGTATTTTATTAGACATTTACATTGCAGATAATTTGCGTGAAAAACATAGTTACATGTCCTATAGCTTTTTAAATCTTCTAGTATTCCAGAATTGGTATTTTCCTGTTGTTACTTCCATATTTTATGTCTTTATGGCTTTGCATGAATTGCCTTTCTTGGATTATATGAAAGTGTCCACAAATCTGTTCTATCTTTTTAGACAATTCACTCTTAAATATACAACTTTAACTCATTGGCCTGTGGAATGAAGATAAAGTTTCCATCTTATAATCAATCTTGGGAAACAAAGACCACTATTAATATTTAGGAAATTTTAGGCTGAAGTGATGGAAAAATGTTTCAAGCGAAGATTTCCTTACTTTTCTTTTGGTTTCTTCCTTGTTTGGGCAGCAGTGAGCTATAATATGATTGACAATACAGCTGTTGTCACAGATCTAGAACAGCAAACCTGATGTTAACCACATGTGGAAAAACTCTTTTTCTGAGGTTATGTTAGGATCAAAACGCTGCATGGAAGTCACTAATGTAGTCAACAGGATATTTTCCATTTATTTCAAAGACTGTAGCTTCTAACACAGTTTAAATCTCTGAATATACTGCATGTTATTCCTCCAGTGATGTTCACCTCCATAGTTACCACTCAGAGTATCATAGGAACCTCTTCAGACTATAGGATTACAGTAGCTCATCTGATTCACAGTCTGATAGGTAACTTCACAATCACAGTTTGACTGAGATACTATAATCCTAACCTCCACAAACTCTCCTTTCTACAGTGAGAAATTTCTGTTGCAGCAAATAATTTCTGTTTATCATTCATGGGAATATAAAGATAGGGAAAAGGTGGAAAGTCACTCAAATACAGACTTTAGGAGATATTTAACTGTCTTAAGATTTATTTTATTGTGACCTCTAAAATGCACAAGAAGCAGAGATAAATATAAACCAGTTAAAATACAAAGTAACTTCTGGATATGGAACAGCAACAGATTTCAGTACTTTGCAATACTTCTATACCTTATTCAGTCCATATTTTTTCCTATTTTTCTGGTCAGAGTCTGAAGGAATAGAAATTACTTTGAAGAACATCCCCACCTCTTAACTAAATTAAGGGGTTTGATTCTAAGCATTATAGGTACAATTTATTTTTATCTACATTCAGCCTCCAAATTTTGGTGTCCAGTCCAAGCTAGACATACACAATGAAGAGAGATGTGTCTTCTGGTGATTCATTAGAGATTTAGGGAAGGATGGCTATATTTCTGGGAGCAAATCAATTTAACAATGTGCCAAGTATGTGCTCCACAATCTGAAGAGAAACAATTTTCTTTTCGTTTCTGACTCAAGCCACGTACTTTACACAAGCTGCTTTAATAAGTAGCTCTACGTCAGTGATTCTTTGTTTTAAGAATTACTATCGCTCAAAAGTGGCAGGCCAGTACTACCTGGCAGTCAGGGCAATTCTTTAGCCCTTTAGCCCTGCACATACCAGTAGGGAGTCTTAAATACATCTTAAAATTATTTTCCAAATACATTCAACAGGGAATCTATAACAGATGACAGAGTGTTGCACGTTAACCCTGGTAAGCAGCTCAGACTCACACAGCCGCTCACTCACTCCCCCCTGGCGGGATGAGGGAGAGAATCAGAAGGGTAAAAATGAGAAAATTTGTGCTTTGAGACAAAGACAATTTAATAGGTAAAGCAAGGCTGTGCATGCAAACAAAACTAAAGACAGAATTCATTCACAACATCCCATCAGCAGGCATACGTTTAGCCATTTCCGAGAAAGCAGTGCTTTGTCATACGTAACAAGAGTTACTTGGGAAGACAAATGCCGTAAACCCAAATGTCTTCCCTTCCTCCTTCTTTCGTCCAGCTTTTATTGCTGAGCACAACGTCATATGCTATGGAATATCCCTTTGGCCAGTAGTGGTCAGCTGTCCCAGCTGTGTCACCTGCCAACTCCTTGTGCACCCCAAGCCTATTGGCAGGGCAGGGTGAGAAGGCCATGATGCTCTGTAAGCATTGTTCAGTAATAACTAAAACATTGATGCGTTATCAACACTGTTTTGGTCACAAATCCAAACCATATCACCATACAAGCTACTACAAAGAACATTAAATCTATTCTAGGCATATAGGATATGGAATGAATCCTTCTCCATTGTTAAATGAATTTATGGCAAATAAAGATTAAAATGTTAGCTTCCCAAAATTTTTAACAGGCTGGCAATAAGTTATAAAAGATTAAAGAATTTATAAACTAGGTCAAAAGCTTTCAAAAGATTCTAAATATTAAAAAAGCACATTAGAGGTTTTATTCAGCAAACTTTTTTTCCAACTGGAAATCAAAGAAAAAAGTCAATAATGTGTTTTTTCTAATAGCATCAGTTATTCATTTGCAGTCTTTCATGACATGAAGTAAGAAATTGAATAAAATAGGGAAAGTGTAAGTCATGCCTTATTTGTCTAGATGCCTGTCCTGAAGTTAGAACCATCTGCAAAGTTTATTTGCTACATTAGACAAATGAGTGATTTTTCTTTCCCAGGGCTAAACCCATGTTTAATTTAATTCAAGAGCACATAGAATTTGTCCTCTGTTATGACTTCTACAACTATTCTCCTTTTACTCTGACTTTGCCTCAGGCCCATGTATTGTTAATCTGCAAAATACAAACAGGTATCCTTTATCTAATCGCAATAAGAACCAAGTTCCAAAAATTGGAATATGTATTTCATTAAAACATACAGCAGACATACAGGGAAAAATCTTAGCATTCAGCATAATCCAGTGTATGTGTAATGATCAACTATGGTAGGATCTATCTCACCTAACATTGCTAAAACTTTACCTGGGTTTAATAGATTTAGAAAAATTCACTGCAGAAAAATCCATCAAAGACTTTGAAATACAAGGGACTCCACCTTATGACTCGGTAAGTTGCAAAGCCGCAGTTAACCATGTGCTAGAAGACTGTTTAGAGAAAATATCTCTGTGTATTTATTCTATGCTTACATTCTTCCCTTCTAATATAGAGGAGATAAAGTGAGTGAAAATGCATACTGTATATTATAGTATCAGAATATATTTGCTCTATACTTCTATCTTTATATTCCTCTTGCATATTTTATTAGTCATTGCTGCAGATAGGGTGCAAGCCTAGATGGGCCTTTACTCTGATCCAGTATGGAGTCATTGTCCTACGTTCTTATATTCTTAACCTCATTTGCCTGCCAGGGAAACATCTGCATCAGAGTTGCAGTGAACCCACGAGATTTTTCAGGTGAGTAGATCCAGGCAATTTTAGGATGTGATTCATCTGACCTGTTGAATAACACCTCTATATCCAGAAAATGTAGGAAGTGTAACCTTCAAACCCCACCCAATAGTATAAATTATCTTTTATGTTGGTGCTCAGTGATTATGGCTCTATCAAACATTTTTATGCTCACTAGTGCTGTGTGGCCAGCCAAAATATAACAGGCAGCTGGAATATATTTTTGTGTGATACAATTGTTTCAATAAGTTTCTCTGCTGATTGATTTATTACCAGTATTGTAGGAAGTAAGGCATTTATGTTCTGTCACCAAACAAATTGACTGGTCTTTATTAAACTTTTTATGGAAAATGCCAAAATTTATGGATGGAACCTAATTCTTTCAGATTTCCCAGCATCATTAACCATCCTAGGACTGGATCTATTCAGAAGGCCTTTGTTGGGCCCTATGATTTCAGTGTGGTTTGGCTTCATAATAGCAAGGTAGAATAGAGTTATACTCCTGAAACTGCTGAATCTCATGGTAGATCTATTTTATGTTAATGAGTAGAGTTGGATCTTGAATACACTTAACATGATGCATGGTTTATACGAGCATTCTGGCAAAAAGCAAATTTCTATAAATGGAAAAGATATATAACAGCTGCTTTGTACGTGTGTATCAATCACTACATTTGCAAGTGTCTTCTTTCCAACCATGCTAAACTCTGAGTAACTTGCATGTGGAATTTCATGACATGATTAGGTTTTCTCATCAAAATCATACTGAAGGAAGAATACTTAAAGACAAAGCAAAAAGGACCATACAGAAATGCCAAGAGCTACAACAATGACTGAATAATGATCTGAACTTTCCTTCTCTACAAAATATAATTAAAAAATCTGAATTCAGGAAATTCAAGAAAATGAAAAAAATACTTTCTTCAACGGGAAAGACAAATATCTAAGCCTCCTGCCCAAGTTTTAAGTATGGGCACAGTCTCAAAATAGCTATCCAATAAATACTACTGAGGGTGACTGATAACATTAAGTTCTAAAACCAGTAACACAGAACCCAGAATAAGACAGTCAGCAATCCAAGTTGTTAGGTATTAATTACATAATAATACATACAATATATTTATAGCATGATAACCCTTCTGCACTATGTATTCAAGCAAAGCATTAGTTCTTAATTTATGCACAAATCTGTTGAGAAACAAATTTTTGCAAATTTTGAGAAGGAATTAAAGGTAGAAAGTGAGCAAGATGTAAATTAGCCATCCGCACGCCAGCAATAACTTTTGTGGAATGCAATACCTTCTTTTAATCTGTATGTTCTGACGAAATCTGCTGGTTTGAGGTTATATGGGCCATTCTTCCCTGTCTCTTAATAACTTACCCCTTCCAGAGGAAACAAAATCCATTGACATGTGTGAACCCAGTGCTCTTATAAGTGCTGATTAGAGAGGAAGAACTATTTTCTTCAACCTGCTGGCTGCTCTCTTGCTCGTGATGCCCAGAAGGCTGTTGCTTTTTTGTGCACCAGGACACCCAAGTCCTTTTCTGCAAAACTACTTTCTGGTGAGTCAGACTGCAGCCTGTACCAGTGCATCGGATTTTTCTTTCCAAAAGCCAGGATTTGGTATTTCACTTTGTTGAACTTCATCAGGTTTCAGTCAGCTTATTTCTCCAATTTTCTGAGGTCTCTCTGAATAGTAGCCCTGCCCTCCATCTTATTGATTGCTCCCTTAATTTTGTGTCACCTACAAATTTGCTGTGAGTGCTTTCCATCCCATCTATCAGGTCATTAACAAACATGCTAAACTGGTATTGGTTCCGATTGTCTCTTCACTGACTAATGACATGCTGCCAGCCATGCTTTCTACTGCTGATCAAAAGCCACTGAGCCTAGTGGTCCAGCCAAGTTTCCACCTACCTTATGATCCACAGATCCAAACCGTCATAAACATTGTTGCCAAAGTGACGTTTCAGTAGAACAAGTAGTTCTTGTAGTAGTCTATTCCGCTTAGTTTATATTTTCTCTCTTATTCAGAGGCTTTATTTACAAAGACTAACAGGGATTCTGGACAAATTGCTTCGGTTACAGATTTTTAAAATGATAAAATTTAAGTGAGATGAAGCCTACCTCACTTAAGAAGCTTCCATTTCAAAACTAGAGGGAGTGACCGACCTAGCAATCCTTCAGAAACAGATGCAAGTGTTTGCAAAGAATTGCAGAAGAAATAGAATATAAAGAAGAAATAATTCCTATATTTCTGCATTGGTCGGGTGTCATCTCGTTGAGGAACTGCAAAATGAAAGGTGTATAGACCACCAGCTGGAGAGGATTTAAAGGACAGTCAGAATGCTCAGAAGTGTTGAAAAAGTATTATGTAAGGAAATGTTGAGAAACCTGAAGTTGTTTTGCCTGTGCAGATCTCTTCAAGTCTGTGGCAAGAAGTAATGAGCTTAAACTGCAACAAGAAAGGCAAGATTCAGGTCTTAGGAAAAGGCCAGAGAAGGAAGCACTTGAGCAAACTGCCTGACTGCTGTGGAATACTTCAGTCCTTTAAGAACATACTAGAGAAACCCCTAGCACACATCTCAGTCTCAGGATCTCTCCAAGTCTTATTTACTATATTTGGCAGTATGATGGTTGTTGCATTAGTTGATGCTTCTAGATAAATATTCCTCTGTTTTGTGGCTAGCTGGGGGGAAACCTTTCTCCCTCTCTCATCAAGCATGCAGTGACCATGTACCAAGCTATTTGATCAATCTGGACAAAACATAAGAGCTGACCCTCAAGAGCTCTTGCCTTGACAGCAGCCAGCATTACAAAATTACCATTTTTCTTTCTGAGTATTGGGGGAAAATAAACAAGACATTAATTCTTTTATAACCAGTATGCAGTTCTAGAAAGGAGCAAATGATTTATTTTATTTTTTCACATTCAGTTAATTTCAAGCATTGGATTTTTTAACTAACATTTACCACTCATTCTAGAAGTTTTTAAGCATAAATGTAAGAAATGCATGAACAGAATAATCTATAGGTCTACAATAGCTCAAATGAAATAAATAATTTTTAGTTCTCGGTCTGTCATCAGTCACAATATTTTGTTGACCAGTCAAGTAAAATTAACTCTTCAATAATTTTTTCTCTGTAACAGATATGATGAGTAAGCCATTCATTACGGATGAAGCAGTATTAATGGATACTAGTCCATACCATATATTCTTACAGATAGATGTTAAATACCTACATCAAACTATCTAACAATGTTACAGTAATCCTGGATCCCCAGTAGCTCCTCAGTACACTTAAGGATACATGGATTATGCATCCCACATTTGAAGGAAGTTTTCTAAATGCCTTTAATAAATATTTTATATTTGTATTCTATTATATTGTATTGGTTTAGTTTTCTTGCTTTGGACTTGAGTTCTCTGAGGAAATAGTTCGTACCAGTGGAAGTGTAGTTGCTAGATCACCTTTAACCTCCTCGGTTGTGTCCCTGAGCAAAGCTGAAAACGTAGACTAGATAACAAATGGAAAGACATTTGAGCTAACCAATAAACAGCCCTGGTATGAACATCACAATTGACTGATCATCAAGACACATATCCTGTGTTATCTCAAATCCTCAAGGAAGAGATCATTCCCTCAGCAACTGTATGGACTGTCTGTGCAAATGTGGTGACTCCTGATGACAGCAAGGTGCTCCAAGACAGGTTTCTACAAATTAGCAAACAGGAGATTCAGTCTGGAAAAATTCAGCAGAGGATCTATCATAATAAAAATCATCAGGTATACCCTCTATCACAACATGGAAGCAACAAATACATATACGCCTTTGTTCAGCTCACCCTCCCAGACTGTGAGGAAGCCAGACCCAAAGCTATTACTATAGAAATAGAATGGTTAACACTCCATTGTTGTGTGAAGTCTGCTGGACTGTATAAATGAAGGAAAATCACTTCCTTCAGAAAAGTTATGACATCACTCTGGATTTACAGTGCCATGAAGAGGTTCCATGACTCACATTTTCTGGACCCAAACATGAATGCTATGTGCAGCATGAGTGGCGCTTGCATGATCAGGATATGAGATTTCACAATCTTTAAATAAACTGTCACATTCTTCCCATCAAAATGTAAGACCATTCAGTGGGAGCCTCAGACTTAGGTAGAACAAAGCACAGACAAGCTGCAAGGCGTTTTCTTCCTATCCAGAATTGCTGCAGAGCAGTGCATCAAAAATCACAGATTTCCCTTGAAAGCTTTCCAGCTAACATCCCCCAAGTACTCATCATTCCAACAGAATACAAGTGGAAATATAATGAAATTATGAGCCTACAGGATATATGAATGTCCACTCATACACAAAATCTAAATACAAGCTTTCTACACAGTACTGTATTCTACTGCCTGTGCACTTCCTCAGCAGCTACCTTTTTATTAAGCTTTCCTTCTGTAAAGGTGGTTTGCGTTTACTCCAGAGAAATTGTGCTGGTACTACAGACTTTAAAACTAAAAGAGCTGCATAAGAAGAAAGCTTATTTTACTGTTGTGTTAAAATGGGGAGTTCATGTACAGTTTGAGGCTGAAAGGTAAGGAAAGACAAAAGTGAGGCCCCTTTGCTTTGACAGCTGAATTCCAACAGCACTTCGAAGAAGGAGATAAGATTAAAACCTCCACCATTCATAAAATGTTCCATTTAGCTGAAGTAGTCCTTATCTTCTGGCTTTATAAGATAAACTTCTCTAACACAAACTGTAATTATAGGAAGTATTTCAGCAAATTGTTACATTATGAAGGAAGGTTTTGTAATAACATGCATAATAAATACTGTAGACATTAGCAGGTTTAATTCTGAGGAGTCCATACTTGCCCTGGTCATTGGCTGATGTCCAAGGGGAGAAAACATTTGTTTTTAAAGGTGATTGATTATTTTTGATAATGCTTTGCCAATACTTACCCTGTAAATCTTTTGTAGTACATCTTTTCCTCCTCCATCCCAAAAGTAGTTCTTTAGCCATTTCTCATCTTCTGTCTTCTACATTAATCTATCTTCAACTCCTCTTCCTGTAGGCCCGTTTATAACATCTTATACTGTTTGAAATTAACCGTGAGTGGTACTATGGAATAAGTCAACTAGTCAGTGTTCATTTTTGTCATTTATACTGCCTAATTAACCTATTGAAAGTCAAATATTCTTTCATTTTACTTATCTTACTCAAAATCAATGGTAATTTTTGCAGAAATAGGCTAGCTAAATTTTATCTTATCAACATATGCCAGCTAGTTAATTCAATATCAGCCATACATTTTGCAGACTAATACTTAAGTTATTGTTACTTTATTTCTCAGGACCCATAAAACTATAATTAACTAAGATGTAGTTAGCATTTGCTGGGCTAATAACAGTAATAATCATAACAATAATGACAATAACGCTAATAAGACGCATACCCTGTTCTTTGCCTAGTGTAGTATGTCCCTCACTTCAATGAGTGCAGGTTTCTGCTTGTGGTCCAGGTTTGACATTTAACCACTGCATCATGATACAGTAACACTACAGAATATTACATTTGAGGAGCTTCTCAGTATTTAGATGTGATTGTCTCAGCCCTCCTTTCCCAGGTAGTGGTACAGAACATTCCCACACAGACAGGCAGTCCCTACTGCATTCTGCCAGTCCCAATTGCCATTTGGTCTGTTTTGAGGGTGCCATAAGGAACCATGCTTTGAGGGTGCCATGAGCTGAATGAATTAACACTTCAGTTATCTCAAATGTTCTTGGATTATGTGCGTAAGAGCAAGATCATCTATGTAAAAGTCCCTTCTTTCACAGTGTGCAATATGGCGGTATATGACTCAGGAGTAGTCTAACCCAAACTGCAAAAAACTAGGTAGGTAGGTAGGCAGGTAGGCAGGTAGATAGATAGATAGGTAGATAGGTAGGTAGGTAGTTCTTATAGAGAAATTCCTAACCAGTAGTAAAAGAATTCCAAGAGTTAGTAATGGCTGTAAATTTGTTTTTATTGTTAACAAAGTATTTCTAGCTATCTGCATTTTTCATTAGATGCAACATTAAATGGAACTTTGTTATCAAATCAGAATACAGGCAGTGCAATGATTTGTGCATGCTGGTTCTACACAGATCAGGAGAAAGTAGTTTTCAAATTCACAGTTTGGAGGATTTTTATACAAAGGTGTCATAATACATATTTAGATGGAAAATTGTGAATTTTATCCTTCCTTTCCCTCTTCAAGCCTTCTTTGTACTCTAAAAAGTAAACAAACTCTACAAATCCAAACCAGCACAACTGTAAAACTTATTAAGAATTTTTTATTTTTTTTTTAATTAAGGGTAACTTTCCTAACCTTATTTGAGTTTCTTTCCTGACCGATTCATTTTGATTACACACATTCTGTTCTTCCCAGCTGTGTTACATGGTAGTTTTCACAGACTTACGTAATATTGCTGAGGTTTCCTTACCTTGTGCTGTCAACAGTTTTAAAGGGCGGTCCTGGTTCCGGCAGGGATGGGGTTAATTTCCCCCAGGAGCCGGCAGGGGGCGGGTATTCCATACCACGTGAGCCATGCCCGGGCTATAAGAGGAGCTAGCCGGGGAGAAGTGAGTAGTCGCCACTTGGGGGTGGGCTGTGGTGGTGCGGGTTCGGTCAGTGCACTTCGCGGCAGTACTGTAATCGCGTTTTCATCTTCCCTTTTGCTGTTCTGTTGAATTGCATTATTTTGACCCACGAGTTTTGCCCTGTAGATTTCTTTTTCCATGGCTGTGGGAGTTGCGTGAGCGACTGTGTGGTTCTTTGTTGCTGCCTGAGGCCAAACCACGACAAGGGCTGTGGCTGAAGACTGGTGTTCAAGATGTACCACAAACTTGTATAAAGGTTTGATCAGTAATACAGTTAGAATTTCCTCACCCTAAAAAGTAAATGACCCTTTCAAGACAACTGGGGACAATGTGAATCCCTTTGTTCTTAGTGGATAAGTGCTTTTGACTGTATTTTTAAAAATCTTTTGGTTTTGTTTGCAAAATAAAATAAAATTTTAAAAATGTACTTTAATTCTCTGAAAAAAGACAGTATCTGCAATATAAGTTCATAGTCTTGTCAAGGAGATATTCATGTTCAAATAATAAGTTTTTAAAGCATTTTAAACAGATTAGTTCCGCAGATGCTGTTTAATAGAAAAGGTTCATTTCTTCTCCAGCACTTAGGAGTTCACTGACATTACAGAGCTCTTTGAAAAAAAAAAAAAAAAGATATTTCTTAGCAGCAGCAGCAAAAATGAGTAAAAACTATCCATGTGTTCAAGTCCCACTTTGTATTCCAAAAAGTTGAGTGCACACACGTTAATAGGGTTTTTTTAAGTACTCTGAGGTTTAGACATGCAAACACCTGTCCTGAGTCCATGCATTGACGTAGCTAGCCACTGCTAGCCTCTATTTATGCAGATAGTTACTTAGTAAAAGTGGAAAATAAGAGTCAGTTTTAAATTAACACAGATGAAAGCTAAAACCTCAGTCAGTCCTTAATCCAAGCAGCTAGGCAGCAAAGAACTTGCCCAATGGAGCCATTAAGTACAGAAATGATATTTATATAGCAATATACAGTGATGGTGTTGCTTGTGTACAATATAAACAAAGAAAGGATTTTATTACTTGTTTTTGCAATGAGTTGTGTACTTTGCAGAGTCACCACCATAAAACAAGATGAGTAACCTACCAGCCCTCTTGGACTGCTAGCTGAAGTTAAGTAGCATTTATGATACATTCAGCATGTCTGAAATGAGTAGATGTGAATTTCCCTTTCTTTAAATTGAAGTATGTGTATAGTACAAGTACAATCACAATACAGACTGCTTTCATTTATTTTGCAACCTGTTTTGACTCTTCTGATACCTCTGCATGGAAGAGAGTGAGACAGTTAATCTCATGTTAGGAGCTGAGAACTAAAAGCTGTTGATGGCTAAAATATGGAGATATGGAGGATACACAATACACTGCTCTGACAATAGGAAGTTTGTCAATGACCCTCTTTAGGTACATTGTGTGGCATCATGACCAGGTCAGAGGATAATCTTGAAACAGCTGAGAAATACCCATAAGAAAGCTGTGCCCTGAAACCTTTCTTTATCAGGGACACCAGAAGACATGGGGAAATCACCAGAATGTGACTATTGTGCCTCAGTAATTTCACTTTTTACAATAAATTCATTAAAGCACTGAGTAATTTTCATGTTTTCACATATACTTCAGTACAGGCAGGCATCAAAAAACATTCAGGCTGCTACTTCAGAGGAAGAAAGCTGTATGAGGAGCAAACTGATGCCACACAACTTTATTTTCTGCCGATACCTCAGAGTGATTTCATTTCATAGAATCACAGAATCATAGAATGGTTTAGGTTGGAAAGGACCTTGAAGATCATCGAGTTCCAACCCCCCTGCTGTAGACAGTCCTTAGAATCTTCCAGTGACAATGATTCCTTTTTAAGACTGTCTTTGTAATGATTTTTAATGTAATCTACCCCTGACTAACACTTTTCTTCAGATCATGTAACTGTTTCTCCTTGTAGTAAAGATTTCCATAAGGAGAATGAGTTATGATTCCTAACCCAATACGAGTCTCTTTTGGCTCAGTCACCCTACATACTGAAATTTTGACTTACCTGGTAACCCTAGGCTATCACATTCCCATTGGATATCACACAACATAGCCAAGGTGTAGGAACTGCACTTACACTGGTCAGAAGTGCATGTGGCTCAGTAGCTACACACTGGGCAGAGCAGGAGTAGGGCACAGCAGGAGTAGGGGACAGAGGCTGCTGCTGTCCTTCTGATGGGCTACTACAAGGAGCATAGAGCTGTGCCACCCTTAAACTAAGCATTTAAAAACACATCCCTAGTCCTAGTCCCAGTTTTTGTTACATTCATGGTATGACCTATGTCTTCTACAGATCTGTTGCTATAGTGATTACACAACGTAAAAATAGGTTAAATGGGTAGGTGCCTTAAAAATAGATAGGATAGAATGGAATAGATCAATAACTACTAAGCTTCCAGCAGAATAGGGCCTACAATCCATGAAATGTGGTATGCTTAAGTTGTTGTAAGCTTTCATTTGAGAAAAAGACACTCAGAAGTGCTCTTAAGACCATAAAATGTTGAAAATACATATGTGTGAATGATTTATAAAAACAGCAGGCAAGAAAATGGTTGGTTTTCAGATGTTTTGCTCACAATGCCACACATCTCACCCCTTTCTATTTCTTCTCGCAGACAGTTAGAAACTTTGCTATTGCATCTATTGTAATAATTTGCAATTCGTATTTGGTAAATTCAGATACACCCAAAGTGGTCAGATAGCTACACTAACTTCTCTCCTCATGGAGACTACCATGGTAATGTAACTATTTCCAATAAGAATAAAAATAAGAATTAGGACAGTACATACCTTCGGTGTGATCATATCCCTAACACTATTGGCACTGAATCCAATCTACATTTTAAACTATTTCTGACTTCACTGCCACTGGCTATATTATCATCATTTCTATTTCAAAGTCCCCCTATACTTCAAGAATATACACTGCAGACTAATAATAGAATTATCATGTAGTGCAGTGGCAAATACCAGGTGATTTTTCAGGGAGATGCTAGGCTAGTTGCAAGGCCTAAAAGTAGAGAACGGGCCTTCCCAGGCAGGTCCAAGGGAAGGGAAACCCAGGAAACTAGATGTCTTTTTCTGTCATCTGATAGAGGACAGGGAGAAATGACAGGCGTCGTTGATACTAGTAAATGTAAAAGAGCCCTGATACAGGCTCAAGCACAGAAACGTTGTCATCTATGCTGTTAGCACTCTGGCAGCCGTGAGCTGCAAATTGTTGGACATAGGGAGAGAAAGACAGTGTAGGGCAGCAATACTATGTGCTTTCTTTATTCTTACACTTATGATTGCTAAAGACAGAACAGAGAACTAGATAGTCGACCTGATTGATCTAGTTTGTTCTCACCTAGTACTGTGGTTGATAAGGTCTTACACAGACCTTAACCTTTCTCTTTTTAAGAAAGGGTTGGTCGGGTACAGTAAGGTTGTTTTCCTATTTCCCTTTAATAAATCTTTTTATTTTAAGCCACATTGTTCATCTTTCCAAGAGACAAGAACTGTTCATCTGGTTTTCCTTCGGTTTATTTAATTTCTTCAGATTTTTGGATGGTGGGGGAGAGTTCATGCCAGTATCTTTTACGGTGACTTCTACAGATTGAACCTGAGAGTGGTGCTGCTGCCACTCAAGCTCTAACAGAAGGTTGCATCCAACTGCATTATGGGGTGTTCAGAGATTAGGGGCTCTACTCCCTCATCACGTGAAACAACAGGAATCAAAATAATCCAGTTTAAGTGAGCCCAAAGCAAGGCCATGAAAATCATGCAAAAGTAAGCTTTAAGTGTGGGAGGTTTCAGTATCTCCAGTTATTCAGCTTACAAAAGAGAAGGTGGATGATTGCCTTAATCACTGTACTTGTTGAGAGAAGAGATCTCTGACAAAGGTGTTCCACAATCAGGTAGCATACATTTTGAATTTGGACAAATTGGCCCAAAATATCATGCAGTTTTCTAGATAGAATGGTGAGGATTGAATAGTTTGGGATTTAGAGATTTCTTTGGGGGACTGGTAGAGATATCAGCATTCCATGTTTTGATGGACTACAAAACAGAATAGCCTGTGTTAATGTTAACGTGTCTGTAGAAAATATGGAAATTGCAACAAACGACTGAAACCAACATGGTTTTCATGGTTTTCTATGTCAGGACTTCTTTTTCTTTTCTTTTTTTTTTTTTCCTTTTTTTCCTTCTCCTCCCCCAATAATACACAGGTGTCCAAAAGAATTCTTTGTTTTGCTTTGCATTGTCGAGAAAGATGGAAGTTGTTCCTACCTTTCGTATGCCTGTCTTTGACTGGAACTGAAAGACTGGGAAGGGTGGACTCTGTTCTGCGGTGGAAGAATGTTTGTTCCAGGTGAATGCTTAACAAATCTTCCTCTCAGGTTCAAAGCCACTGTCTCCATGAGGATGACAAAGAAACTGTTGATCTGTTCCATTTGGTAGGATTTTTATAGGAATTTTTAACTGCTGAATCCTGGGCAAGGTGCAATCACCTTGAAGTATCTCACCAGAAACTGCTGGAACCTTTGTCTCACTCATGGTTTGCTGTGGCTCAGCTGTTCACTGTGTTGAAGATTGGAATACTTCAGTCTAATCAAAGTCCTTTGGCTTCATATAGGAGTATTTGACTGTAAGTTAATGTACTGAATACACAAAGTCAGAAATGATCTAAAGGTCTCCCCTGACCTTAAGCTCTAGGAACCTGTTAAATTAATGGCTCCCTCACTTGCACATTCAAGTGGAAAGCAGGCAGACTGTTGTGGTTTTACTCAATTATGACCAAAACCTGTGCAAAAGTAACTGATTTAACTTTGACTTTCCCCCCCCGCCCCCCAAGTCTTTTCCATTCCAGAAAGGAGCCTCCAAAGCCAAAATGAGTTTGAAAAGTGATCAGAGTTCAGGCTACTTTATTCCTGAGAGTCAACAACAAAATAAAAAGAAAATTCAGCACATCCAGCACAGCAGGATGAAATGGAAACCTAAATTTCACAGGAAAAATGTGGAAAAAGTATAGCAAATGCTTAAAGAAAAAAAGCATATTTGTTCTTAAACTGAAATCCCCTATATTTCATTAATAAATTTGGACAGAATGTATTTGTAAAAAAAAAAAAAGCAATCATGAAAAGCAAATGACATGCATATTTTGTATCTATATGACATGTAATATTCCAGGTTTATTCCAATCTTATTATCAACCTCCTTATTTAAGGCTGTTTGCTATTAAAAATAAAAAGACATTGTTCACACCATTTAAAATTCAGAAAAGTGGCAGAGCTATAATATCAGTGTACTTGGTCTATTTGGAACCTATTTTATATTCTTGATTTTGTCTGAAGACAGGTGTACATGGAAATCAGCTCTGCCCTCACTTCAGTGCTTCATCAGGACTTCTTTGTGAACAGCTGGTGTACAGAACTGTTGGTGAGGGAGCAGGAGGGGGCAGACATCTGCTGTGCTGCATGAGCAGGGATATCTTGCTCTTACCAGTATCAGTTTTCTTACCACTGCAAGAAGCAGAGATTTGTGTAACCATCTGCCCATAGTTTTGGTCTGCAACCAAACACTCGTCTTCCACCTCCAATATTTAGTTGAAAAATTGAAACGAGGAGCCCTGTTCGAACTTCTCTAATATTAAATCATTTTCCATCCAGAATGCTAAGGTGCAGAAGAGTACCGTGAAAGTCTAGCATCAAGACCTATCATAAAATAGGTCAAGCGATTGTTGATATGATGTTACTTCTCAAGACAAAGAACACTTTTTAAAGTGATGACAAGTAGATAATGCTCAGGAGGGATTCAGAGAAACCATAAGGAAAGCTACTGATCCAGTTTGCTGTTGGTTCAATATGCCTAAGATTTTGCTACCCCACTTGATATCTCTGTTCAGTGCTGAGATATGCTTAGGGCAGGTCACAGGAAGCAGAGACAGTGTGTTATTTTTACCCTTTATATCCTATAAATTTCGTTATCTGTACTTTGTGCATCTACATACACATTAAATTCAGCATTGCTTTTCCTTTTTTCTCTCAGAACTGCAATAAGCATGGCCTTGGTGTGAATCTACTGTATTTTACCTTTTCTTTCTTCTGTTATGTTCACTTTAAGATGCAAAATATGAGGAATGTCAGAAATTATAAAAGGAGTAGCATGTATCAAAGATCCCTTGCTAAGCAATTATACAGTGTATATACCATGGAAAATCATTTCTCAAAGCTAAGCAAAGGAATTGATTTTATAAAAAGCTGATTTTTACAAAGTCCCTGGAAATTCATATCACCAAACAGGTGGTTTAATGGACTTAAAGAAATTAAGCTAAGCTGATGCATTCTTTTTATTAAAGGGATTTACTGTGTTACAAGTTTCAGGGCAAATGTTGGAGATAAATTAAAGTCAAAACTACTTGAATGAAGGGTTATTCTTACAAAAATGCTAGGTTGTGCTACCAGTATAAGGTGGGCAGTTCTTGCACAGCTTCCCTGCTTTCAGATGCTGTACCTCCATAAATGGACAAGCACTTGTCTTTCATGTGTTTTGGACACATACAGAAACACAGTTATTTTTTCAGCCAAATCAGTGCAGAGAAAGAAAAAAATAAGACAGAAAAACCACAGATGTAGAATATAAAGAAGAAGAATTTAAGGATAAAGCCTTAAACTAATGAGTTGGAAGAGATTAAATATTTTAATAGATAATAAGCAAATTTTTATTGTATTTTATCCACATATCTGGCTTTACATATAACTATGCATAAGGACAAGGGAGATAAATAATTCATACTTAAAGCCATGGACTCATGAAATATCTGGGTCCATCTTATTGCAAATAATCAGTTTCTTTCTTCATATTTTTTTCAGTTTTTCAAAAAATAAGATAAGCTTAGAAATGAAGAAGAGCAGATTTCACTGTCTCCAGAACTTTTATAACCCTATGTTGCTTCTTAGGATGAAGGTCATGTGAAAGTCTCAAAAGCAGTACTGAATTTCAGGCAATGATAGCAGAACAAGCAGAAGAGTTACTGTCTGTTGCTGTCTTAAAGAGAAAAGAATAAAAAGACTGAATACAGGTGCAAAAATCTGAGCAGGTCATTCAGTCATTTTTATTAACACCAGTGAAGGACTTTGTGGGGGAATTCATGTACTTCTTCAGGGTGAATCTAATACCCCACCTCTCATTCTGAAGAACATAATTTAGAAATTGATGCCACACAGCTACTGAGGTCACTGCCACAGTAGCTGACATTCAAGATACAGGCAAAGACCTATTTTTTCCCCTCTGAAACACAGCAACTCAAATATCAAAGTGTTTCCTTGCACTCCACCCAGACTTCAGGTAAGGAGCTGAATAAGAACTAGAGAAAAGAATGACTCATGGATGCTCATCTGTGTCTCCCTCTCACCCACAAAGTTGATTTCATCCCAAATATGGGACTCACTTGTACATAGTAAGATTCCAAACTTAAGCACCCACAGGTTATTCCTTGCTTTTGTAGCCTGCTTTGCCCATACATTTCTGTCAGCTCCAAAGCCTATCCATCCTTACTTTTTTTTTTCTGTCTCACTCATAGAAATTATTTACAGCTTTCCTAGGTTTTTTCTCTATTAATAACTGCCTGATAACAGAGGTTTCTGACTGAAGAACAGGGATCGCTAAACACTGTCGAGATAAGCCCCTCTCCATGGTACCACAGGAAGGTGTAGGTCTGCACACACTCACACACCTGTTCCTCTTAACCTCTCCATTAACCTAATATTTGTGTTAGCAAAAGATCTGAAGGAGGCAGAAAAAAAATAGATCTGTTTGGACAGGGACATCGCAGTGTGGTTTAGGTTACCTTAGGCAAAGATAAACTATTACAAGAGAGGGTTTTAAAAGTAGTTGTGGAAGATAGCATCGTGTTTACATCAGGATCAAGTTGCTCCTGTTTAAGTGAAAGGTACTCGGTCACAGGACCTTTGCAGTCACACTCCAGATTCAATGACCTTGTGAAAAAGCTCAGTGCTGACATATCTCATTACTTCCATGACCTTCTTTGGAACAGAGTAGTTCACTATTATGCCCAATTTATCCAACCTTCAGTCATGCCTGTGATGGCCACAACTGTCTGATCTGGCCACCAGTTCAGACAACTTGTGAAGGTATAGACATTTCCCTGAACTCCAGATTTCCTGGCTCTGTGTGAATTCTGTTAAGAATTCAATCAGTTGTCCAGGGGCCGCATGGTCCACAGCAGAATCATAATGTGATTGTTGGAAGCAGCAGACAGTACATATTCTGACACTAAGAACCCAAAAAACAGACTAAAGACTTTCAGCATGAACATAATGTACCAGCTGCAGTTTACCAACATCTTCACTAACTTCCCTACATCTTAACAGAATGTCTCTACCGTGACCAAGCCTGACCTATGTGCTGTTTCAGGCTTGGAGAATTTTATGATAGGTGGCTTTTTGTTAAACGTATTCCATTTCTGGCATCCTTTGCTCCTTTTCTAACCACTGCTGTGATCTGACATGAGACACTGGTAACAATTTTGTGCAAAAACTCAGTCGTCTTGGTCAGTGTCCCTCTCCATTGGTGCTTCAGGTTCAATGGGAAGAAAATCTTTCATTTTCAGGTTTTGTTCCTGTTATGGACCGTTGGGGAAAGTAAAGAGCAGAAATCATGTCCCTTTGAAAGATTACAGGCTTGTTGTAGTGGTAATAAGTGCTTTGGAGAATATTCTGGGCCTAGGTTTAGAGTGTGACAAGGAATCTTACAGCTAGTGTCAACAGATATTCTTGAAGTCATAAGGAACTTGAGGAAAAGTTTTGGACTCTGCATTAAGTGGTCCAAAACCAATTTTGAACCTAAAATTTAGAGTTAGGAAATAATTGAGATATGAATAAAAACTAAAAATAAGCTATTTAATAGAATTATCTTTTAAGGCTGTTGATTTAGAAGTAGGTCATTTTCCTTTTCTGTGGATGTTGCAAGAAACATCAGCTCAGGAACAAGATCTATAAACTTACTACACAAATCTGCTCTCTTGGGCTTACAGGTGAAAAGATCTGGCTGGCTGGCTCTTTTCTGATTCTGTAACACAGCACTGGATCAAATGGTGTGACTATTCCAGTGTTTGTAGGAAATACAGATATTTTTTTTTAAAAAAAAAAGCTAATAAAAGCATGCAAAGTCTCATTACATTCTTGTCGTGGTTTGGCGTCAGCCAGCAACAAGGAACCACACAGCCGCTTGCTCCACTCCCACAGCTGTGGGAAAAAATAGACAGGACAAAACTCGTGGTTTAAAATAGTGCAATTTAACAGAACAGAAAAAGGGAAGAGGAAAACAAAACAATAACACCAATAAGGGGATATGAAGACGTGATTACAGTACTGCCGTGAAGCGCACCAACCAGACCTGTGCCGTCGCAGCCCACCCCCAAGTTGCAACTGCTCTCCTCTCCCTGGCTAGCGCCTCTTATAGCCCGGGCATGGCTCACGTGGGATGGAATATCTGCCCTCTGCCAGCTCCTGGGGGAAATTAACCCTATCCCTGATGGAACAAGGACAATTCTAAACCTGGAGATTGTTCCACTGTGTTTCCATAGTCCCTCACTATAAATAAACTTTTGGTTTAGTATACCATATATCAAGATATAACTGTCTCAAGAACACTGTCTGAGTAGGAAGCTGAAAAGGAGATGTCAGCTACAGAGTTTTATCTCAAAATTGTGTTTTCTGCAGATTCTGCATCTTATTGAATTCTGCCAGAAGTCATTTTTTTTCCCCACACAAACATTACAGCCAGAATGTCTCCACATCTCAATGGGGAAAAAAAGGTGCTTAAAAAGCTCCACTATTCCTGGACTTGAATCCAAGACTCTTCTTCCTCCTGAATGCTTTGGTTATTAGTCTAGTTTGGTTATTAGTCTAGTTTTTTATATCTCTTTCTGAATTATTGATTCTTGACTTCTGTTTATGCACAACGGATATCTCAGCAGATGGGCTTGTGAATGCATCCACTCATTTCTCAAGCACCAAGCTAAGAGCATTTTGTGTGGCGAGAAATATGCACTTCATTATCTTGAGACAAAGGAAACTGAATTCTCGCCTCCTATAAAGTAATAACTAAACATTGAATACAGACGAAAAATACAGATACAGATTACTCCTTCAGCTGTATTATAAAAGGAAACATCACCGCACATCCTGCAAAGTTTGATAAGGTAGGTATCCAAAAATAAGTTTATGATTGATTATAGATTGATATAGATGATAAACATGGGAGTGAGCTAGATATTGCAAGTTTCCTCCCCAAATGTTGTAACCTTCACTAAACCTTCCAAATGGTACAGACAGGAAGACCTTTAATCAAAAGTTCAAGCTTCCTACTTAGTTTTTATCAGTACAAACTAATTAGCAGCAAGGGGTACTTCACAAAGAATTGCTATTCCCATTAAAAACAAACAAACAAACAAATCATGCTAATGTCATGTTTCAAGGTTTTAATGCAGTATTCTGTTTAAAAAGGTTTATTTCATCTCTGTTTTAGAACTTCTTTCATCTTACATTTTAAAATTTCTTTTTTTCTTTTAGGGATAACTGAGATGTTTTCACAGTCATACAGTTCAATGACCTTATACATCACTCTTTCTGGAAATCTCATTTACTATCACCAAATTTTAATGTACTGACTATGATGTAGTTGCCATCGTGGAAACATGGTGGAATGACTCGCACGACTGGAGCACTGCAAAGGATGGCTATAAACTCTTCAGAAGGGATAGGCAAGGAAGGAGAGTTGGTGGGGTGGCCCTTTATTTTAGGGAGTGTTACAAATGTTTAGAATGTAATGATGGTGATGATAGGGTTGAGTGTTTATGGGTAAGAATCAGGGGGAAGGCCAACAAGGTAGATATCATGGTGGGAGTCTGTTAAAGACCACCCAGCCAGGATGGAAATATTCTATAAGCAGCTGGGAGAAGACTCACAATTGCTAGCCCTTGTCCTTGTCCTTGTCCTTCAACCTACCAGATTTCTGCTGGGAATACAATCAGCAGAGAGGGAACAGCCTAGGAGGTTCTTCGAGTGGGTTGACAATAACTTGATGACACAGCTGGTGAGGGATAGGGAAGGTGCCCTGCTGGACCTGCTGTTTGTAAACAGAGAAGATCTTGTGGGGAATGTGACAGTTGGAGGCCATCTTGGGCATAGCAATCATGAAATGATAGTTTTCGATTCTTGGAGAAGCAAGGAGGGGGGTCAGCAGAACTGCCACCTTGGACTTCTGGAGAGTGGACTTTGGTCTTTGCTGGAGTCCCTTGGGAGGCAGTCCTGAAGGGCAAAGGATTCCAGGAAGGATGGACGTTTTTCAAGAAGAAAGTCTTAACGGTGCAAGAGCTGCCTATCCCCCTGTGTCAAAAAACAAGCTTTCAGGGAGTAAGACTGGCCTGGCTGAAGAGAGAGCTATGGTTGCAGATCAGGGGAAAAAAGGACAATTTATGGCTTTCGGAAGAAAAGGCAGGCCACTCACGAGGACTACAAAGAAGTTGTGAGGTTATGTAGGGAGAAAATTAGAAGGGCCAAAGCCCAACTAGAACTTAATCTGACTTCTGATGTTAAGGGCAATTAAAAAAGTTTCTATAAACACATTAGCAATAAAAGGAGGACTAAGGATAATCTCCATCCTTTATTAGACAGGAGTGGGAACCTAGTGACAAAGGATGAAGAAAAGGCTGAGTTACTTAATGCCTTCTTTGTCTCAGTCTTTAGTAGTAGCACCAGTTGTTCCCTGACTACCCAGTCCCCTGAGCTAGTAGACAGGGGTGGGGAGCAAAATGAAGCCCCCATCATCCAAGGGGAAATGGTGAGTGACCTGCTACAGCACTTAGACATGCACAAGTCTATGGGTCCAGATGGGATCCACCCAAGGGTATTGAGGGAGCTGGCGGAAGTGCTCATGAGGCCACTTTCCATCATTTATCAGCAGTCCTGGCTAACTGGGGAGCAAACGTGATGCCCATCCGCAAGGAGGGCCAGAAGAAGGATGCAGGGAACTACAGGCCTGTCAGTCTGACCTCAGTGCCTGGGAAGGTTATGGAACAGATCATGCTGAGTGCCATTATGCGGCACATGCAGGACAACCAGGGGATCGGACCTAGCCAGCATGGGTTTCTGAAAGACAGGTCCTGCTTGACAAACCTGATCTTGTTCTATGGGAAGGTGACCATCTTAGTGGATGAGGGAAAGGCCGTGGATGTTGTCTACCCAGACTTCAGTAAAGCCTTTGACACCCTTTCCCACAGCATTCTGCTGGAGAAACTGTCTGCTCATGGCTTGGATGGGCATACTCTTTGCTGGGTAAAAAACTGGCTGGATAGCCGGGCCCAAAGAGTTGTGGTGAATGGAGTTAAATGCATTTGGTGGCCAATCACAAGTGGTGTTCCACAGGGCTCAGTATTGGGGCCTATTCTCTTTAACATATTTATCAATGATCTGGAGGAAGGGATTGAGGGCACCCTCAGTAAGTTTGCAGACGATACCAAGTTTGGTGGGAGTGCTGATCTGCTTGAGGGTAGTGTGGCTCTACAGAGGGATCTGGACAGGCTGCATCAATGGGCTGAGGCCAATGGTATGAGATTCAACAAGGCCAAGTGCTGGGTCCTGCATTGGGCCACAACAACCCCATGTAGCGGTACAGGCTTGGAGAAGACTGGCTGGAAAGCTGCCCAGCAGAAAAGGACCTGGGGGTGTTGGTGGACAGCCGGCTGAACATGAGCCAGCAATGTGCCCAGGTGGCCAAGAAGTCCAACAGCATCCTGGCCTGCATCAGGAATAGTGTGGCCAGCAGGACTAGGGAAGTGATTGTTATGCTGTATTTGGCACTGGTGAGACTCCACCTTGAATACTGTGTTTAGTTTTGGGCCCCTCACTACGAGAAAGACATTGGGATTCTGGAGTGTGTCCAGAGCAAGACAATGAAGCTGGTTAGGGGTCTAGAACACAAGACTTATGAGGAGCAGCTGAGGGAACTGGGGTTGTTTAGCCTGGAGAAAAGGAGGCTGAGGGGAGACCTTACTGCTCTCTACAGCTACCTGAAAGGATGTTGTAGAGAGGTGGTGGTCAGTCTGTTCTCCCAAGTAACAAGTGGTAGGACAAGAGAAAATGGCGTCAAGTTATGCCGGGGAGGTTTAGATTGGATATTAGGATAAGACAAAAGGAAAACTAGGGAAAATGTGGGCCCGCTGTTGAATGAGACAGGTGCCGTGGTAACAGATGATGCAGAGAAGGCGGAGTTGCTGAATGCCTTCTTTGCTTCTGTCTTCACTGTTCGGGCCAGTCCTTGTGAGACCCAGACTTTGCAGGTAACAGAGAAAGTCTGGGGGAAGCAAGACTTTCCCTTGGTTGACGAGGAGCAAGTTAGAGATCAGTTAGATAAACTGGATATACACAAATCCATGGGGCCTGATGGGATGCACCCTCGAGTGCTGAGGGAGCTGGGGGAAGTCATTGCTGG